>NC_137817.1:13206356-13218856 GCF_963921795.1 Nannobrachium achirus
ACAAGTAAAAGGCTTGTGTTCAAATGTTACTTGAGTAAAAGTACAAAAGTATCGGCATCAAAATATAGTTCAAGTACCAAAAAGTTAAAGTACTAAAAATGTTTGAAAATAGCCGATCTACAAGCTCACAACGCGTCGCATCGCGACACGTTGTGAACTTGTAGATCGGCTATTTTCAAATTTCCTACGTATAGAATAGGGCTACAAGTGATTCATGTATGTTTTATCATATCATAATTGATATCTGTAAAGTAACTAGTAACTAAAAGTTTTCAAATAATTGCAGTGGAGTAAAAGTACAATATTGGGATCCAAGATGTAGTGGAGCAGAAGTAAAAGTATTGGAAATTGGAAATACTCAAGTAAAGTACCTCAAAAGTGTACTTAAGTAGAGTACTTAAGTAAATGTTACTTTACACCACTGGTCTTGCTCTCCTAGTCTTTCTTTGTAAAAAAAAAGAAAAAATCACACCCGTGTGAACTGATCGGTGGTCGTGGGGGGGGGGGGGGGGTGCCTGTGTGTGTGGGGTGGGTGTGTGTGTGTGTGTGTGTGTGTGTGTGTGTGTGTGTGTGTGTGTGTGTGTGTGTGTGTCTGGCCTGGCCTGAACAACAGCGCCCCCTCCCTTAACATGTGGTCAAAAAAGGTACTTCAGGCTACATACAGACACACACACACACACGCACGCACGCATACACACACGGCCACGTATAGGAGACGGTGTAACCACCGCTCAAAAACAGGACAGGCCATTCCTGTGTGCCTTTATTGGCCCTGGGTTTATTAAAGTGCTTCTCGGTTCACACCTTTAGGTTAGTTTGTGCACAAAAAAACAAAACACAAAAACACTTAGACGAAGCACATCTTGTTGTATTTTGCAACGTGCGATAATTCGGCACCATTAACAGGTCTTTAACACCCCATTTGAAACGTCGGGTTCAAAGTGGAGTTGCGGCGATGCCTAATCCCTATGATAAACGTTGGCATGTTTATTAGCGGGATCATTGAGCGTAAATTAGAAGGCGCAAAGTGATTCCGTTTCTTAAAGTGTGTGGATGGGTTGTTAAACGGAGTGTGCTATCCCTTTCTTTTCTGTTCCCCTCTCTCTCTCTCTCTCTCTCTCTCTCTCTCTCTCTCTCTCTCTCTCTCCCCGTTTGGCAACTCAATCAAAGCTTTTGATTCAGAACCCAGCTCCTGCGTGTCTGGCCCCGTAACCCGCGTGCACCTCAGTCGAAAACCTTCTCAATAAAGATAAAGAAGATTGACTTCGGTCTCTCCACACACAAACACAATAGTATATCGTCTCTGTCGGGGCGGTAACCTTGTATGTCCCAAACGGTTTACTCTTCAGGATTCGAATTCAAAAACAGCAAATGTAGCAGATCAACAAGCTCGAAACGCATTGCTTTGCACCCCAATTTGAGCTTGTAGATCTGCTACTTTTGATGCTTTTGTGTGACGCTGTGGTATGATCATGCAGGGCATTCGTTTACACCAAAAAAACACGAAAAGTCAAAATACGGAGATAAGAGGTTTCTGCCCGACAGGCATTCGTTCTGGGCAGCATTGGGCACACACGCACGCACGCACGCACGCACGCACGCACGCACGCACGCACGCACGCACGCACGCACGCACGCACGCACGCACGCACGCACGCACGCACGCACGCACGCACGCACGCACACACACACACACACACACACACACACACACACACACACACACACACACACACACACACACACATATCTTGCTGCTTCCATGGTTACATAGGTACTGGGTTACGTAGATAAGGAGTAGAGGAACCACGGGACCATGGAGGAAAGAGAGAAGAAAGGAGTACAAATAAAATACCACCATGTGCAAATACTCTGTTACAAGTAAAAGTCTGGTACTCAACATGTAGGCTACTGGAGTGAAAGTACAAAAGTAATTGGCTTCAAAATGTACTTAAAATACCAAAAAGTGAAAGTACCCATTACGCTTCAAAATATACTTAAAATACCAAAAAGTGGAAGTACCCATTACACTTCAAAATGTACTTAAAATACCAAAAAGTGAAAGTACCCAAAAAGTGAAAGTACCCATTATGCAGAAGAATGTCCCAATTCACAAGTTTTATAATAATTATACAAATCTTTTGAAAATAGCGTATAGTGTATGTATATACAGTATATACTGTTATGTAGGGCAGAAGTGGTTAATATATGTTTCGTAATAATAATCAAATCTACAAAGTAACCAAACTAAAGTTTTCAAATAATCGTAGTGGAGTACAGACGTAAACATATTGAGAATTGGAAATAAAACTCCAGCAAAGAAATAAAACACCTCAAAAAGTGCAGTGGACTTAGTTATAGTTCTAGTTATACTTCCCAGCACTGAGAGGAGAGAGTACAGTGCATGTCACTAAATACCAAGCAAAGCTAAAGACAAAAGAAAGAGAAAAGAAAAAGCCTCTCTATGGTTCCCGGATCTCCCTCTCCCTCCCTCCATTCCTCCCTCCCTCCCTCCCTCCCTTCCTCCCTCCCTCCCTCCCTCTGAGCCCCCGCTCCAACCTCTGTCCAGCCTTTCACCCCCCCCCCCCCCCCCCCCCTCCCCCCCCTCTCCTCTCTTCCTCTGGTCGGTCTGAGCCAGCAAGAACGGCCGTTGCCACGGCGACGAGGACCATGCCGTGCAAACAGCTGAAAGGATGCCATGTCTCCTTGTTCCTTTCCCCAGTGGCGTCACTTCAGCAACGGCTAAGGTATGGCAAACATGACTGGTGTCTTGCACGTGCGCGAAGGCGCGCGTGCAAGACACCAGTCATGTTGCCATACCTTAGCAACAGGCATGTAGAATTTATTCTAAGAAGTACTTTTTTTCCCCCTGTAGCCAAGGTATGGCAGCTGCCATACCCAATTGACGCCTCTGTTCTCACACCTCCTCCTCTCTCCCACTTTTCATATCGTCGCTGTTTTGGGGGCGGAGACGTTCGCATGTCCAAAACTGTTGCTTTTCGGGATCCAAATTCTAAAGTAGCAAACATAGCTGATCTCTGCAACGCATATTGAGCTTGTATAGATATGGCTATCTTTGATACTTTTTTGGGACACTTGTAGTATGACGAATTAGGGGATTAATTTCCGGGGGGGGAAAAAAAGTCTAACATGGAGATATAACGATTTATTCTCTCTTCTCCTCTTTATTTATGCTGTCTCTCGCTCCTTCACTCCCCTCCCTGTCCTCTGCACTCCTCATTCGACCCGTATTTCATCTCATCTTTGAACCGATCCAGTTTTTTTTTTTTCTCTCTCTCTTCGTCTTCGTCATTGGCTTTGGCACAATCAGGTCCTGACTCCTGAGTGTTCGTTTCAAAAAGAAAAACCCTCAGAGTTACGTACTACAGGGGGTCCTCCAAATCTTTGTGTGATAGAAACCTTTTTTATATTAACCACTTGAACCCTAGCGTCCATATTTGGAGAACTTTAGTCAAGAATAGCAGATCTACAGTACAAGCAGCGCAAGGCGTTGTGAGCTTGTAGATCAGCTATTTTCGGCAAAGAGGTTTGGTGTAGTGGGGAAAAAGAGCAGACTAAGTACAGACTGAAAGGTCAAGTTTATTAAGTATTGACGGTTCAAGTGGTTAAATATCTGAAAACACAAATTGACATGAATCCAAAATACACTGATGATTGTGCTGTCAAACGATGAAACTAAATGTGTGGTTGTGGGGGTCCCTGTTTCATATCTCTCTCAACTAAGGGGTCCTTGGCTTGAAAACGTTGAAGACCCCTGCTCTAGATTCTTACTGTGTGCTCTCTTCACTTCTCTGAGAGAACTGTCCGTCAGTCAGTCTGGCAAGAGACACAGAAAGACGTCAAGTAGACAGGAGAGAGAGAGAGAGAGAGAGAGAGAGAGAGAGAGAGAGAGAGAGAGAGAGAGAGAGAGAGAGAGAGAGAGGGTGACAGAGAGACAGCAAGGGAGAGAAAACAGAGAGGAGAAGAGGAGGGGAGAGACAGCAGGAACGTGCAGAGAATGTTAGAGAGGCAGGGGCTGACATTTCTAAAAGGGCCTTTTGGTGAACATATCGAAAATAGCAGACCTCCAAGCTCACAACGCGCCGCGCTGCGACGCGTTGTGAGCTTGGAGGCCGGCTATTTTCGGTGCTTGCTATACCACACTGAACTAAGCTAATCAAGTCAATACTGGAGATGTGGCCTAACGGCATGGGATTTCTACACAGTTTACAGTTTACAGTTTAGGCATTTAGCAGACGCTTTTAATCCAAAGCGACTTACAATAAGCAGATACAACATCGCAATAATAAACAAGATAATAGGTCAGTACATTAACAGCAATATAACAATGTAAATGGATATCTATCTAGAGAAAAACAATATAATCAAGTTCTAAAGAAACCTAACAAACAAATGTTAACTAGCTTCATGTATGGTCATTGATTTTACTGTAGTGCTAAGGGTTTAGGTGGAGTCTGAAAAGGTGAGTCTTCAGTCCACGGCGAAAGGTAGCGAGTGAGTCCGTTGTTCTAAGTGCGACAGAGAGGACAATTCTTTCAACATGAGATGCTGCATTCAAGTTCAGGAGAGTTTTGGACAAGGCACTTCTCTTGAATGCTGCCTTCAGGTGTGGCATGGAAAGAGGGGCATTTGCATGCACCATTGTAAAAACTGAATTCCTGGTCTGGAGAGGGCACTTATTACAGACAGATAAAAGGGCAGGGGCTCAAGCCCCCTTTGATGCCTATGTGTGCACGTGCCTGGGAGAGAGAGAGAGAGAAGTATGTGTGAGGAAGGGGGAGGAGGTGGTATACTGTAGATAAAAGGGGCGACCCTGAGAAAAACAGTGTTAACAGAGAAACGCTGAGGGAAGCAGAGCGGACATCACAGCCAATGAGAGAGCAGGATCTATGGAAGGAAAACTGCCAGGTGCTTGTAAAAAACCCCAAAGAACCAACACTGTATTTCTCTCTCTCTCTCTCTCTCTCTCTCTCTCTCTCTCTCTCTCTCTCTCTCTCTCTGGCATTTTAACATAGAGTGTGTCATCATACACAAACAGACACACCCACAGCGTTAAAAACCTGCGATCCATAGCTTTTTATGAACATACCGGGGGTTTGAACCCCAGTCTCTTACAGTACGAGAGACCCAAGACAGTTGATGTTCGAGGTATCCTGTGTACTGTTTTAGTTTTGTTATGTATTATTAATAAACATATCATTACAAGTAGGGCTACAGAGAATTAATTAGTCTTACGGACACACACAAGCGCACACGCCACTAACAGTGTTATGTGCCTGTGTTATTATTGGGGTGCGGGTTGAACAACGTGCAACGCACTGGGAGAGCTGAGACGGAATTTGAACAGACAGCTGTATTAATGCGTTCCATCACCTTCTCCCATAGGAAGGAACACATGCTTAACAAGGCCAACACACACACACACACACACACACACACACACGCATGCATGCACGCACCCACATATGCAGACGCAGATGTGCAGAGGGACTACGGTATGTGCATGCACATATACACTTTTGTACTTTACACATATTGCCTTGTAAACGTGCACAATCATGCACACCTTTTCTCCTGGTTAGACTGGCTGTCAGAGAGAGAGCACTGCTTACTGTTGTAACACACAGTTATGAGAATAAACTTAAACACCTAACAGAAGCCAAGGGGGAAAAAATATGCACAGATAATAATCACCACATTCTCAAAAGTAAATACACGTGTGCGCACAAACACGCGCATGCGCTCACGCACACACACACACACACACACACACACACACACACACACACACACACACACACACACACACACACACACACACACACACAGACAGACAGACACATATCTTTTGGTGATCTCAGAGGGTCTGTTTGGTAACTGGACCCGGTGTGAATTCCTACTTGACGTAAAGCACTTTCACACTGTTCTGACTTTACTCACACCCGTACACAGTACACACACACGCGCACGCACGCGCGCACGCGCACACACTCCAAGTGTCCTCCCATGAATAATGAAGCAGCCAGTGTTTTCTGGCAGTGACGGAGAGAGGGAGCGAGGGATGGAGGAAGATAAGAGGAAGATAAGAGAGGCCTGAGGAGAAGATCTCCTGCCCGCGCTTCCCTATCATTATCCACATCCCCTCCATCACTCAGCCCTCCATCCGTCTATGACAGGGGTCTTCAATGTTTTCAGGCCAAGGACCCCTTAGTCGAGAGAGAGATGAAGCAGGGGACCCCCACAACCTTTTCAGAGATTCCATATAGTTTTCCATATCGTTTGACTGCAGAATCATCAGTGTATTTTGGATTCATGCCAATTTGTGTTTTCAGATATTTAACCACTTGAACCGTCAATACTTAATAAACTTGACCTTTCACTCTGTACTTAGTCTGCTCTTTCTTCCCCTCTACACCAAAGCTCTTTGCCAAAAATAGCCGATCTTGTAAATTAGATTGGTTATTTTTGGCTAAAGTTCTCCGAATACGGACGCTAGGGTTCAAGTGGTTAATATAAAAAAGGAGAGAAAAAAGGTTTCTATCACAGAAAGATTTGGAGGAACCCCTGTAGTAAAATCTGAGGTTATTTTTTGGCTAAAGTTCTCCGAATATGGACGCTAGGGTTCAAGTGGTTAATATAAAAAGGAGGAAAAAAAGTTTCTATCACAGAGAGATTTGGAGGAACCCCTGTAGTAAATCTGAGAGACCCCCTAGGGGTCCTGGACCCCCTGTTGAAGACCCCTGGTCTATGATCTATCTGTCTTCCCCCTCCTTCGGTCTTTCTTAGGATGTCCATCATTCTCTCTCTCTCCTCTCTCGTCTTCTCTCTCTCTCTCTCTCTCTCTCTCTCTATCACTGTCTCGTTCTCTCTCAGCCTGTCCGTTTCTGTTCCATCTTCCCGTGAGCCAGCAGCTCTCTCTATCCATCATTATGTCTCATTATATCTATCGTTACATTCCTGCTCCTCTCCTCTCTCTTTCCTCGCGTTTGAAAAAAAGTCCTTTTCTTACATCATTCTACTCCCCTCTCTCGTCCATCTGTGTGCGTGTGTGTGCGCGGTGGTGTGCGCGTGTGTGTGCGTGTGTGTGCGTGTGTGTGTGTGTGTGTGTGTGTGTGTGTGTGTGTGTGTGTGTGTGTGTGTGTGTGTGTGTGTGTGTGAGATTGGGGGTTTAAGGGGTCCCAGAGGGGTACAATGGTGCCCCTGCCAGATATTGGAGTCTGTAAACATTCCACCACTGGCTTGTTCTCTCTCTCTCTCTCTCTCTCTCTCTCTATCTCTCTCTCTCACTCTCTCTCTCATCTCTCTCTCTCTCTCTCCTCTCCTCTCTCTCTCTCTCTCTCTCTCTCTCTCTCTCTCTCTTCTCCTCTCTCTCTCACACACACACACACACACACACACACATAAAAGGTTATTCCTGGCGTTATGGTCTTGACGTCGGGATCATGTGCCACTCTAGCCAACATGTATTGTTGTACCACATCCCTTGCTCTCCCAGAGGGGGAAGAGAAAAGGCTTGTTCTCCACTAGTTCAGACTGGATCAAAGATGCCTCGGTCACAGCCAGGCTGTATGCTGAATGTATGAATGGATGACTGCTTCTCAAGGACCCCCAGAGTGATAGGATTTAGTCCACAGACCACCATCTGAAAATATGTTGTGCCAGGGACCCCCATACAAGATTTGTGTTGTTAAAATGTTTCAAACATATTTATTCACATAACATTTTCAAGATATTTTGAAAATAACCTATGTATAGGTAAAGGGTAAAGTGGTCAAACTGATTGGATGTTATATTAATTCATTTTGCTTGAGGACCCCCTTGCACCCCTTCACGGACCCCTGGGGGTCTTCCAGGCCCTACTTTTAGACCCTAAACGTTTTAATGTCACAGACCCCCTTCACCTCTCAAGAGTCACAGACGGGTAAGGATCCATTTGGACCCTGGGGGTCCCTGGACCCCACTTTGAGAGCCACTGCTGTAGCGCACTGAACAGATAACAGCACTGACCTTCTCCACGACTCTAACTGTGCATGCGTGTGTGTGTCTGCGTGCGTGTGCGTGCGCTGCGTGGTGTGCTGCCAGGCAGCGTGCTCATACATATACACATCCCCACACACTCCAGGCCTAATACCCGCTGTCTTCAGGTCGTTGAGCGTTATCTCCCTCGCGGAGTCTGGTGTCACACAAGTGCCCTGATTGAGCCACACCTGTCACACACACACACACACACACACACACACACACACACACACACACACACACACGACACACACACACACACACACACACACACACACACACACCTCCCTCTGCCCCTTACCCCCCGTCGCCCTTCGTCTAAGGTCTCAAAGTTGTCTAAACATCTTCTCAGTATCCGCTCAGCGTGTGTGTGTGTGTGTGTGTGTGTGTGTGTATGAAAGAATATATGACCTGGTGTGTGAGTGCGTTGGTATGCCCATAAATGTGTGGGTGTGTGTGTGCGTGCGCGTGCGTGCGTGTGTGTGTGGTGTGTTGTGGACAGTGTCAGCTGGTCTAAGCCTCCCGGTCCCCACCCTCCTACTGACTCAAATCCCCCCAAATCCACCTCCGTCCCCCATGTGACTCCTACTGCATCTGCACCATGTTCAGCTGCTGCCCCACTACTGTCTCTGTCTGTCTGTCCGTCTCTTTTTCTTTCCTCTACCCTTTCCTCGATCCTTTTTAGGCTGTGACCCCCAAAATAAACATATTGAACTGGGACCCCCACCCTGACAAGCACTTGGAATTGTAGGCATTACATTTAATGTGACTCGGTTCCACAGATGAACGCAGTGCGAGGCGTTGTGAGCATGTAGATCTGCTATTTTCACAATGTTCGACTCTTGCTTACTTAATATTTGACAGTTTGGCCAGTTTGGTATTAAAACGGTCTTCCTTAAATTGTCACTTTATAAATGTGCAGATTACCCTGTATACACTTATACTGTGTGTGTTACCGTTGAGTGAGAAAGAAAAAAAAAATACTAAGCTAATCATCTGGGGACCCCACAAAATAATTTGGGGTCCCGACCCCAAGTTTGAGAACCACTGCTCTAATACTTTGCTTTTCCTTTAAAACCGCTCTGAAAAACCACTTATAGGCGGCTGCCACTCGAAACTGGTAACTTTTAAAACCCAGCCTAACCTTACCCTCCCCTGACCCTTCTATTGTAAATACCTTTTATATTGCATTGTTGTTGTTTTTTTCTAATGATATCTACTGCATAGTACTGCATAGATTTACAGTATGTTTTAAATCTTCCAAGTACACAAAATAATAAATACTTCAATCAATCAATCAATCAATCAATCAATCAATCAATCAAAATATCATTTCTTGTTTCTCTTTGTCTTCTTCTTGCTCTCTACTGTATCTCTACCCCCTCTGTTCTCCACCTCTCTTTCTCTGAAATGCATCTCTCCTGTCAATCAAGAAAAAAAAAACATTTCACCAGCTTTTCTTATTTTTAAATATATAAATTTTATCCCACGATTTTGTAACCCATTTTTCACCCAGTGCCAATTGCCTATGTAATCCTGGGCTCTGCTCTCCCTCTGCCACGCCTGGGGAGACAACGGACTGACCTCATGCTCAGTGCATGAGTAGTCCAAGTTGTTTCTTTTCACTTGACAGGCAGGGGGGATTCCCCGGTTTGGACGTAGCACGTGGAAGGAACACGTTATTCCAACCAGTCCTTTCCCCCTCCATCAGGCGCCCCGGTTGGCCAGGATTGCCAGGATTACCGCATGTTTTTGTGAGGGTATCTACCCTAGGAGACACGGGGGAGAACATGCAAACTCCACACAGAAATACCTTTCTATATCTCTCCTTCTCTCTGCCTGTTTCCCCCCTCACTCATTTGTCTCTCCCTCCCTCTCTCTCTTCTCTCATTCAGCATGAACAGGCCCTGTGTGACTCACGCTAGCACTGACATCCTATAGCCTTTGTTGGAAACATGTGCACGCCCCGCCCGCGCGAGTGCACGTGCACACACACACACATGCAGTGAAACATGCACGCATCCAGCTGAAGGAAGGTCCCTCACCGAAACGAGGGCCCGGGCTGTTTTAACTGACCGCACCCCGACATTCCTCCCTCCTTAACACCTGACCTCCACTTCTACGCATAACATTATATCCGTCCCGCCCCGTCCCATCACCTTACAGCAGCACAAGTGCGTGCGTATTTTAGGATATGGCCGAGACCCCCGGTGGGAATCAAACCACAAACCTGGCAGTGTTGTTGTGCTGCCCTTTGTGCTAAACAGGGAACGGAACCCTTAATGCCAGCAGTGTGCTAGTGTCACACTGAGCTCCATAGGAAATGGACCCGCTATGTTCCTTGGTAGTATTTTACTGGGGAAAGGTCAGACGTTTAACACCCCCCACCTCTCCTCTCCCCTCTCTCCCTCCATCCCCACAGACGGCTATTATATCCTGTCCGAGGTGCCCTTGAGCAACAAGGTCTCAACTTCTTCTAGATCTGTTATATG
This sequence comes from Nannobrachium achirus, assembly GCF_963921795.1. Taxonomy (NCBI): domain Eukaryota; kingdom Metazoa; phylum Chordata; class Actinopteri; order Myctophiformes; family Myctophidae; genus Nannobrachium; species Nannobrachium achirus. Next base: position 13,216,889 of record NC_137817.1, read on the forward strand.
GTAAAACTAGTTGGGATTAGGGATACAACAGGTAGTCAGCCTCTCAATGGAAAACAGGCTCTCCAACCGTGCATGTAATGAGCACTACTGCACGGTCTCGTCAAATAAAGGAAAATCAGCTGCGTTGGTCACAAAAGAGAGCAAGCGCTCCTCGCTCCCCCACACTATGCTAGGCAGCTAGGCTAGCAGTTTTTATGTGAAGTTCAGGCTAAATGTGGCATTAAAAATTACAAATTCCTATCGCAAATCTTAAATACAATGAAATGAAGTTGACGTTTTTTTTTTCTAAGGGCAACAGTTGTATAATAGCAATATTACACTCAAGGGTGTGCATGTATCTCGGGTAATATTACTTAATTATCGTTTATCGTGATAAAAAACACTCGCTATAATCGTATCGTGGAGATTTAATTTATCGTGATATCGTCCTCCATCATGCACTGGGATCAATTCACCTTTTATTTGCCGAGCTGCATATCCGGAAATCACTTAAACCCTCTAGAATTGGTAAAAGGTACTTCATACGTACTTGATACAGTCTTTTTTTCCCACTCTTTATCAAATGTCTTTGCCAAAAAATAGCCGATCTACAAGCTCACAACGCACGCGACACGTTGTGAGCTTGTGATCGGCTATTTTTTGGCAAATGTTCCGCCCAGGATAATGGATTTTGATTATCGCGATAATATCGTAAATCCCGATTTCTTTTGTCACAATAATCGTGATATGAAATGTTCATATCGTCCCATCCCTAGTTGGGATGCCAGTGTCAGTACTGTCCCCAAAAAGTGGACATTTCTACACTTTCAGAGAGATTTTTATATCCATAAGTGTTGGGTAAACGCAACATATAACATAAAGCCAGTCTTGTTCTCCATGTGCAGTATACAGTTTCTTTTCACCATGTGTCCTGCATGCGTGAGATGAAAAAACCCACATTCACAGATCTGAGAATGTGAATGTTTAACTGTTTTACTGTCCAGAGCTCCGAGTGAACATATATACAGACTGAAGACATGCAAAAACTGTAGAAACATTCTCTCCGCCTCATTGGCTGCGAGCTCCATATGAAGAAATCCACAATGTGACTTGAGTGAACTGTTTTATTGCGTGTGGAGCAGCGACTGTCCCACACGAATGTGCGCGAACGCGTCCACGCGCGCACACACACGCACACACACACACACACACGCACACACACGCACACACACACACACACACACACACACACACACACACACACACACGCGTGCGTGCACACTCTCCTCAACATTTACTCAACACAACTCGTCAGCCATGGAGACCGACATGCCAGGACTTTTACATCATCGTCATCATCATACAAAATCTGGTCTCCATTTGGTACAGCTGGGACTGCCTGTGTGCATGAGTATGTAGGTATACTGTGTGTGCATGCGTGTGCGCGCATGTGCGTGTGTGTGTGGGTGTGTGTGTGTCTACACATGTATGACGTACATTTGTGTGTTCCCATGTGCATAGTTTTAATGAGTGGGACATATGTGTGCAGTTTTTTCAAAGTGTGTGTGTGTGTGTTTGCGCGTGTGTGTGTGGTGGACATGCATGTGCAGGGTGCATATAACATGATGTACCTGCACAGACACGTGTGTTCTGTGCACATACATGTACAGTAAGTATGATATACTATGTCCATATGTAATCGTTTCCACGCCTGTGTGCGTGTGTGTGTGTGTGTGTGTGTGTGTGTGTGTGTGTGTGTGTGTGTGTGTGTGCTGTGTGCGTGTGCGTGTGCGTGTGTGTGTGTGTGGTGCAGTACACGTGTGTGTTGAGACTAATGGTCCCCACATAGCATGAGAATCAGGAGACAGACCCACTGTTCAAGTATAGTTGAACACAGGACACAGCCCATGTTCTTCTCTCAGTACAGAGTCAAATCTTCGGTATTCATTTCACCAGGCACGTGCACACATCCTAAGGGGCCCTTTTATC
>NC_137817.1:13231356-13236356 GCF_963921795.1 Nannobrachium achirus
TCTATGATTTATTTTTACATTTCAGTTACCTTGTCTTATCTGCCCTGTGAAACCTTTGTTTTACAAAGCCTAAAAGCCAAACAGAAATGCAATTTTTATGCACATGTTCCAATGCCAAAAACATTAAATCGTTAATTATTCACACTTATTTGTATGACAATGAATCAGTCAACGTGAACGTCATAATCATAACAGCCCTACTGTAGTGCTAGTGGTGACACTATGGTGGCCTGTGGTTCACGGCAGTGCACTGCCCGCATGGCACTGACCGGCACAGTGCCTTTTTAGTCCGCCTGTCTGACTGAGATGACGTCACACACAAACACAAACAAGCACAGCTATGAAAGCAAACTACAGTTGAAGGGTCGACTTGTCCGTTTGTCACTGCAACAGGAAGACACAGATAAATCGTACAACGTGTTATATTCTGTGTCCTGTAGAAAGCACGCACGCACACACATGCACGCCACATAATGCACAAACTTGAGACAACCTTACAGTATGGTACTGTACAGTATGTGTGTATCATTTGGGTTTCCCGCATACAATAACAACAGCACCTGTGAGCTACGGAAACATGTACTGTACCGATGGTCATGAAATGTTTGGGGACCCCCTTTCCCCTTCTTCCCTCTTTCTGGTCTCTGGGGGTCTGGGACCCCTAGGGGGTTCTCAGAGTTACTACAGGGGGGCCGCCAAATCTTTGTGATAGGATCATTCTTGTAAAAGAACAACTTGAACCCTCACATCCTTATTCTGAGGAGAACAAAAATAGCAGATCTACAAGCTTGTAGATCAGCTATTTTCGGCAAATAGGTTTGGTGTAGAGGTAAAAAAAGAGCAGACCAAGTACATAGTGAAATGTTTACTAAAGACACAAATCCATATAGACTGATGACAGTGCTGTCAAACAAGTCTATGAATCTATCCATGAAATCGATGAAAATCTGCATCACACATTTTTACAATATGTAGAGGGGGTCCCTGCTTCATCTCTCTCTCAGCTAAGGGGTCCTTGGTCTGAAAATGTTGAAGACCCCTGCCTAATACTATTCAGCAAAGTAAAGAAATACTAGTCAAATGTATATATACTAGAGGTTCGCGGCCCTTCGAGATCGCGCCTGCTCCGCAGGCGCTCACAGCTACGTTGCAGCAGTGATCCACCCACATCCATCCATCCATCCACATCCATCCATCCATCCACATCCATCCATCCACGCATCCATCCATCCATCCACATCCATCCATCCATCCATCCACATCCATCCATCCATCCATCCATCCACATCCATCCACATCCATCCATCCATCCATCCATCCACATACATGCATCCATCCACTTCCATCCATCCATCCACATCCATCCATCCATCCACATCCATTCATCCATTCATCCATCCACATCCATCCATCCATTCATCCACATCCATCCATCCATCCACATCCATCCATCCATCCACATCCATCCATCCGTCCGTCCGTCCGTCCGTCCGTCCGTCCGTCCGTCCGTCCGTCCATCCATCCATCCATCCATCCATCCACATCCATCCATCCACATCCATCCATCCGTCCATCCACATCCATCCATCCATCCATCCACATCCATCCATCCGTCCATCCACATCCATCCATCCATCTCCATCCAACCGTCCATCCACATCCATCCATCCATCCATCCATCCACATCCATCCATCCATCCATCCATCCATCCACATCCATCCATCCATCCATCCATCCATCCATCCATCCATTCACATCCATCCATCCATCCATCCATCCATGCATCCATCCATCCATCCATCCATGCATCCATCCATCCATCCATCCATCCATCCATCCACATCCATGCATCCATCCATGCATCCATCCATCCATCCACATCCATCCATTCACATCCATCCATCCATCCATCCATCCACATCCATCACTTACTGTACTGTACTGTACTTTACTGTACTCTACTGTACCCGACTGTACCGTATTGTACTGTACTTTGCTGTACTCTACTGTACCCGACTGTACCGTATTGTACTGTACTTTGCTGTACTCTACTGTACCCGACTGTACCGTGTTGTACTGTACTTTGCTGTACTCTACTGTACTGTACTTTGCTGTACTCTACTGTACCCGACTGTACCGTGTTGTACTGTACTTTGCTGTACTCTACTGTACCCAACTGTACCGTGTTGTACTGTACTTTGCTGTACTCTACTGTACCCGACTGTACCGTGTTGTACTGTACTTTGCATTACTCGACTGTACCCGACTGTAGCGTATTGTACTGTACTTTGCTGTACTCTACTGTACCCGACTGTACCGTATTGTACTGTACTTTGCTGTACTCTACTGTACCCGACTGTACTGTATTGTACTGTACTTTGCTGTACTCTACTGTACCCGACTGTACCGTATTGTGCTGTACTCTACTGTACCCGACTGTACCGTATTGTACCGTACCTGACTGTACTGTACGCGACTGTACCGTACTGTACTGTACCCGACTGTACCGTACTGTACTGTACCCGACTGTACCTGACTGTACTGTACCCGACTGTATCTTATCGTATTGTACCGTACCTCTCTCTCTCTCTCTCTCTCTCTCTCTCCCCCTATTCAGCTGACCCCCCCCTTCCCTCTTGTAACCTGAGACTCTGGTGATGATAATGACACATTGCCCTACAGAGGATTGCGCAATAGGTATTGCGAAATAACCATACAAACACAAACTGTACGGTAAATATGCATTTTGAAAACATGAAATGTTGACAGCGCAAAGCGTCCAGGTTAGTCTGTCCTGGTGGGTATGTTTATGAGAGGTGTTGTCAGATATTGTAGATGTAGATACAGATACAGATTTGAAGTGTGTCGCACCATTGGAATGTTGCTTGCTGGAGTGTATGATGCTGATATAAAAATAAAACTGTATACACATTTACATTTTAACCTCCCAAATTCAACGTTTTCAAGACATGAATTCAGTTTTATGAGTGGAAATAGCTAACAAAACTGAAAACTCATCTTTGTGAGCGTGTTTATGTGTGCGTGTCCGTGCATGCGTGTGCGTGTGTGACATGTAAAACTGTAGCTTTTCATCTCTCCCAGTCTGAGCTTAGAGCTGCATTAAGAGGCTTAAAGCAGTGAAATCTGTAATGTTGATAAAGCCGGGGCTGGTGTTGGGGACAGGATGTGTGTGCGTGTGCGTGTGCGTGTGCGTGTGTGTGTGTGTGTGTGTGTGTGTGTGTGTGTGTGTGTGTGTGTGTGTGTGTGTAGGGGTATTAAGTAGGAAATGAGAGACAAAGACTGGCTGTCAGGGCTCCTCAACTCTGGACTGAGGTGGAGATCAGGCTTGTTAAATCACTGTCTTCTTTAAAACACTTTTTTGCTGATTCTATTGTATTTTATTACTTTATTTAAAGCACTTTATAACCTTGTTCTGACAAGTGCTTTATAAATATGGTTATCCTGGCCCAGGATTAAAACAACTCAAAATGTTCCGTGAAGAGACCAGACCGGGGGAAGCTAAATAAACATGAAGCGATGCTAAGCAGAGAGATAAAGAGAGAGAGAGAAGGGGTAAGGCAGGTGTCTTCAACGTTTTCAGGCCAAGGAGGACCCCTTAGTTGAGAGAGAGATGAAGCAGGGAACCCCACAACCTTTTCATAGATTCCAAATAGTTTCATCGTTTGACAGCACAATCATCAGTGTATTTTGGATTCGTGTCAATTTGTGTTTTCAGATATTTAACCACTTGAACCGTCAATACTTAATAAACTTGACCTTTCACTTTGTACTTCGTCTGCTCTTTTACCCCTCTACACCAAAGCTCTTTGCCAAAAATAGCCGATCTACAAGCCTGCTATTTTTGGCTAAGATTCTCAGAATATGAACACTAGTTCAAGTTGTTACTATAAAAAAGGAGAAAAAAAGGTTTCTATCACAAAAAGATAGAAACCCCCTGTTGAAGACCCCTGGGGTAAGGAGATACAAGGAGAAAGTAAATTTACAATACAAGGAGAAAGTCCAAGCTTGAGGAATGTGTGCGCGCGAGTGCACGCTGTGTGTCTGCGTGCGTGTTCGGGAGATAATATGAGAGAGAGAGAGAGACAGGCAGAGAAATAAAAGGATGAAAGAAGATAAATACCAACAGAGTGAGAGAGAGAACGACAGACACACAGCCAGACACAGAGCCAGCCAGACAGACAGCCAGACAGACACAGCCAGCCAGCCAGCCAGCCAGACAGACAGACAAACAGAGATCAGAAATGGGCGATCAGACATGCAGCCAGATCAAGTAGTAAATCAGGACACACAAATCATGTAAGTGGAGTAGCTGTTTCCAGCTTCCACTGTGGAATTTGTATTCATATTTGTGTGTGCGTGTGCACGTGTGCGTGTCTGTGGGTGAATTTGAAATATTAATAAACTTAATTGGCATAAAATATATATTAGTTATTTACATGCAAATCCTATAAACAATTAAGCCTGCCGGGTGTTTGTACAGTCTTTATTCCAGCCTTCAATGAGAGTCTGTTTTACAGACTTGAGGTCTGAATCATGACTCAGATAGGCTAAACCAATAACATGTGGTTGCCATGCTGCCAGTTGTCCTTTTATGATTGAGTCCAGTTCATATTCTACTTATTAAAGTTGGTTCTGCACTGAATATTAGATGATGGGATATGCGTGAAGGATAATTATATTGAAGTTATTTGTCATAACTGACCTCTGTATTTTATTTTTTACAAAACCCAAAAGGCAAACAAAAATGTATATAATAAATGTAATATGTCAGCTGAATCAACTTGCCCTTCACTAGGGATCATGAGACGATATGGAAATTTCATATCACAATTATTGTGACAAAAGAAAACTTTATTTACTATATTATCGCGATAATCAAAATCCATTATCCTGGGGCGGAACATTTGCCAAAATGTAATGCAACACAAAGCGTTGTGAGCTTGTAGATCGGCTATTTTTTGGCGAAGACATTTTATAG
>NC_137817.1:13241356-13298856 GCF_963921795.1 Nannobrachium achirus
ATTTTCACTGTTGAAAATGTCTTCTTTAGAAAAAAGAACATTGGGGTAAATGTTTAAAATTTCAATTGGAGAAATGAAAGAAACCGAATGACTAATTGAACTTGGTGTTTAAGACAGCAGGTGTCTTCAAAATTAAACTCAAGAGAAAAATTCAAGCAGGGCAAATCCTAAGCAATGTATTCAATTACTGTATTATGCAGAAGATATTCTTTCGACTTCGTTATTAATGTTCCGTAATATGATTTTCCTCCAACTGTGCAGCCTAATTGAAAATAGTTGTCCCATAGTTGTTATTCATCCCACATCTAATTAAAGTAATGAATCTAGTTATAATCGACCTCATTCTAACTGCACAGTGACGATCATATTTAACACCAACAAATGTCTTGCAGGCTTCAAGCTGAGAGATAGCTACACACAATGCTTAGTTAAATATTACATCAGAGACAATGTAAGAGTGCAATGAATAGACAACCCAAAGTTAAACATTTACAATTATTATAATGTGTACGTTTTTTAATCATCCAAGCTATTCAACACGCAGTGTATGTTTTAGCTCAGTCGTTCTCAGTGTACAAATGGAACAAAATGTACCCGTTAGGGTCCATTTGGTTCCATTAGTACACTGTCAAAGTTTCAGACTTGTAAAGGTCAATTTAGACCTCCATAAAGGAAACTAGAGAGTCCGTGACTTTGAGAACCACTGTTTTAGCTGATGCTAGTACCCAAAGTGAATAACAACCATGGACCACATACAGCATAAAGCACCATATACTGTGTAAATGACGTCGTAGGGATCAAATACGTAACTTGTTTCTCAGTCCGCTAGCGGCTCAGTTATTTTAGTATGCTTTAGTCTCTTGTGTTATTCCATCCCATGCAACTTAGTTTTCAGCGTTGTCTGTTCTGTTCTGAACCTGAACTTGGACCTGCCACTCCTCTCTATGTACAAACAATACAAAACCTAATCAAGAGAAAATAGAGCCAGCTCACAACAAGAACAGCTGAAAAGGACAACTCATTGTCATTACAACCCCATCTCAATCGCCACATACACACACACACACACACACACGCACCCACGCGCACACGCACACACCACGTCATGTCAGGTTTTAATTAATAGTTCAGACAAATACAATTTCACCTCTGAGCCCCTAATCCTGTACTCGTCATGGTGTGTGTGTGTGTGTGTGTGTATGTGTGTGTGTGTGTGTGTGTGTGTGTGTGTGTGTGTGTGTGTGTGTGTGTGTGTGTGTGTGTGTGTGTGTGTGTGTGTGTGTGTGTGTGTGTGTGTGTGTGTGTGTGTGTGGAACATGATCTCAATTGAGACCCCCAACCTCCTGCCCCCGAGAGGGTTAGCATGCAGACAGCCCATATGAGTCTGGGGTCATCTCTCTCTCTCTCTCTCTCTCTCTCTCTCTCTCTCTCTCTCTCCCTCTCTCTGTCCCTCTGTCTCTCTCCCTCTCTCTCCCACACACACAGGACAGAGGTAGTCCCTATAAATACATAATTCTATTACAGTGATAAAAATGACATTGTAAATATGGGGAGAATGTGGCTGGGCTCTCCCTTGCATAGTGCGAGACCAGGTGCCAATCACTGTGAAATCGGCGGTGTTCATTTAACTCTGTGAGTGTACAATGTACTGTAACCCAATGGACCCGTAAGGGTTCGGTAGGGTACATTTGTGTACACTCTCAGAGTAACAAATGGATGCATTATGTGTATGGAGCCAAGATTTACACGTCCAATTACTGTACGAAACTAAGTGACATTGTTAACTTTATGAGCCATGTGGCCTGCATAAAATAGGTGTGTTATGAACTGAAGAATTTCAGGATGTCTCTGGTTGATTTTATTGGATGGAAAAACGGAGAGTGTAAAAAATGGACCAATAAGAGTTGATCCATCTTTACACTCTTGAGACGGGACCCACGGAAAACGGAATAATTTACTCTATTAGAGTTACATAAGAGTATTTTACAGTGTAGCGCAGGGTTCCCCAATAGGCGGCCCGCGGGGGGCTACTGTCTGGCCCCCACCAACCCCAGTAATAATGGTGGTATAAGAGCAGCAACAACACTAGTATATCGTCGTTGTCGGGTGGAAATCTCGTATCTCCAAATTTGTACATTCTTTCGCAAAGTAAAGCCCTGCTTCATCATACAAGGCCGTTGCACAAAAGTAGTGAAAACAGCAGATCTACAAGTACAGAAACGCCTCGCACCGCGAGGCGTTGTGTGCTTGTAGATCGGCTGTTTTCACTAGTTTAAATCATTTTTAAAATTATAAATGCAAAACGAACGGTTTTGGACAAGATTTTCACCCGACAACGACGATATCTGAACTGTCGCTGGAGTAGCGGGAACGCCACCGTCGCCCCCTTCAATGTTGTGGCCCTCGGCTTGGTACCCTAGACATAATTCGGCCCTTGGGGAAAACTAATTGGGGAACCCTGGTGTAGTGTTTTGGAATTACAGTTTTCATTCAGTGTGTGTGTGTGCGTGCGTGGGTGGGTGCGTGTGTGCGTGCATGCGTGTATGCGTGTGTGTGTGTGTGTGTGTGTGTGTGTGTGTGTGTGTGTGTGTGTGTGTGTGTGTGTGTGTGTGTGTGTGTGCACACACACATTACACATGATCGTTTGATTCGTCCCGACTTGGGTAAATGTTTCATTGATGGTTCAACAGCCTTTGCACTTAAAGACCCTTCAGTAATACACACGGTCAATCCTCCACTCGTCCTTCATTAAACCTAACCATCCATCAATTCCGCCCATCTCTCTCTCTCTCTATCTGTCTATCCATTCATCCAGCAATAACACCCCTCCGTCCCACTCCTCCTCTCTCCATTCATCCGTTGTGACTTTTAAGCGTTACCGGGGCCTTTTTCACCATTTTGCAAAAAAACACGCGCCAAGTGATTCTGAAAATGGTGGCAGGCCAGACCAGAGAAAGTGTATGACAAATATATCAGCCAAAGAAATAAAAACAGTCATCGCTTGCCTGATGTCTGGTGTTCATTTTCCACCTTCCACCAATGGTATCAACCCCACACCCTCAGCCCAAAAGGCTATCGTCACTGTCGGGAACCTTGTATCTCCAAGTTTCAAATTTGCAATTTTTTTCGCAAAGTAAAGCGCTGCTTCATCATACAAGGCCGTCGCACAAAAGTAGTGAAAACAGCAGATCTACAAGCAGTGCGAGGCGTTGTGTGCTTGTAGATCGGCTAGTTCACTAGTTTAAATCATTTTTAAAATGATAAATACAAAACAAACGGTTTTGGACATACAAGGTTTCCACCCGACATCGGCGCTATACTGTATGCACAGCAGCCATATTGGTAATAAATTGGGCCTTTTCCTTCCTTCACAGGCCTTACCAATTATACTAATTAAGACTCCATTTTGTGAAGCACAAAGGTTTTCAAATGTTTTTATTTATTTAAAGGACCCCCATAACTGTCAGAGTTACAGTCCCGTAAGGGGTCATTTGGAACTCCCCCAAGGAACCATGAGGGTACCTGGACCACACTTTGGGGCCTTTTCCACCAAAATAACCTTGATTCAAGAACCAGTGCCGTTCAACTTTCTTGCGAACGGGCCACGAACCAGCTTGCGTTTCCACCAGATTGAACCAGAGGAACCAAGGATTTTGTGGTTCCCGTTCCGAACCAACTTTTACGGTTCAGAACCAACTCGGTTCTCGGTGGAAAAGCTCACCTCTGGTTCAACCCATAGGCGGGAGAAAGAACCCGAACCGGTTCTTTGGCGGTCGAAAAGCGTCCGTTGAGACCCAGTCGTGTATCAGAGGGTAACATACACGATATCAGCACCCTGACTCTGTCTGACCAGAATGGAACAGGGCTTTAATTAGTGTGATTACTAATTGGTATAAGTGTTGGGCCGGTGTGTTACTCCAGAGGCGGCAGGGTCTTACCGGGATAGAAGTCTTTGGATTTGGACAGTTTGATGGTGGCCCCCGTCTCCTTCTGCAGCTGTACGATGGTCTGACCTCCCTTCCCAATGATGGAGCCCGCCGCATAGCTGGGAATCAAAACCTTCAGGAAGTACTCGCCTTCCTCTGCAGCAGGAAATAAGAAACAGGAAGTCAGACACAGGAAGGCAGACATTAGATTTTAAGAGAGAGAGAGAGAGAGAGAGAGAGAGAGAGAGAGAGAGAGAGAGAGAGAGAGAGAGAGAGAGAGAGAGAGAGAGAGACACACTCAAAATGAAACATTTGAAATAGCTACAGTATGCAGTACTCATTTTGTGAGGCTGTCACACAATCCCTGAAAATACTGTACCTGTACACATGTCTGTCTTCCTCCTTATGGCCATTCATTATGTTTTATTGTTTTTATGTTTGATTGTGTTTTTATCTATTGAGTGTGCTGTTTCTTTTGCTGTGCTTTTGTGATTTGCTATTTGTGCTTACTTGCTTTTAACCTGATTGATTTCTTGTACAGTCTCTTATTTCCTCTCTCTCTCTCTCTCTCTCTCTCTCTCTCTCTCTCTCTCAAAATGCTTTGCCTTTTGCAAGGCCACAAAGGTAAATAAGAATATTTTCTTAAGTGCCTTGCCTGGTTAAATAAAGAATAAGGGGGTTTATTTGTCATAATAAAAAAGAAAAAGTAGTTTCTCAATTCTCTCAAGCCACGAATATCACATATTATAATGGAGTATCAGTCAGTTTACTTAATCCTACAATCAAATGAGTATAACGCTGGACAACTACATACTGACACTGTAAATAAACAAAAAAAAAATACATCTAACAATCACTGATATCAATTAAAAAACAACTAATTACTTCCATAACCGGATGACGCCACCTCACTGCAATGCCTCTTTCTCTCCCTCTCCCTCTCTCTCTCTCCCCCTCTCTCTCTCTCTCTCTCTAACGCTCTCTCGTTCTTTCTCATTTTGTATGTGTTTCCTCTCCCTCTCCCTCTGTTTCTCACTCGTCCTGTTGGTCTTTCTCTGCCTCTTTCCTCTCCCTCTATCTCCATCTCTTTTCATTGGGCATCCATTATGTTCGTGCCTCCAAAAACACTTTCTCCAGATCGGCCTGATCTAATTTCGGCGTCCGCCCGCGGAATCTGTTCCTCGTCACCACCTTGGCACAGGCGGGAAGCTGAGGAATATCGCTCTCAGTGATTTGTTGAGCTAATCAAATTCAGCTAATTCTCATGAATTACGCCACCGCAATAAACCCTCATTTATGCTCAGAATCCGTTATTTTTAGCAAAGCAATACAGCTTAGATATTAGGCTGGGAGGCACTACAACGCAAAGGGGCTCATGCACAAAATCCCAAAGCAACAAATGAATCAGAGTCAGGGTACAACACAACATGCAATCTTAAGCCACACGCACACTTTGGCACAAACTGTAGATGTACTCACAAATCAAGTAAGCACACATTCAGATCAGAGTTTTATTCACTTCAACTGTTGACGTGCAGTTATTGCATTCTGAAAAGGACTAGTACATAGTGAAAGGTCAAGTTTATTAAGTATTGACGGTTCAAGTGGTTAAATACAGTATCTGAAAACACAAATTAACATGAATCCAAAATACAATAAACTATATGGAATCTATGAAAAGGTTGTGGTCCCTGCTTCATCTCTCTCTCAATTAAGGGGGTCCCTGACCTGAAAACCTTAAGACCCCCTGGACTATACACATGTTACATGCATGTGTGTCCGCTGTTTCATGTTCTTTGTACTTTCAAATCAGGAGTGTTTCATAAGGGATGGAATGCAGTATTTGACGGTGCGCGCGCGCACAAACGGTACACACACACACACACACACACACACACACACACACACACACACACACACACACACACACACACACACACACACACACACACAGCTGTGACCTTTTCGTTACATGACTGCCTCTCTCTCGCCGTGACACCCCGGGGCCACTCTAACAGTGCAGTGGGAGGGTAGAGAACAGTGTTTCCTGGGTAATGTAGTTCTCTGTTCCTCCCACTCTGTGTTCCCACGGAGAACAACACACTCTGAGGGCCACTCAGCGCACATCAAACAACATACCGAGGCGTTGTTTCAAAGCCACACCATGTGTGTGTGTGTGTGTGTGTGTGTGTGTGCGTGTGCGTGCGTGCGTGCGTGCGTGTGTGCGTGCGTGTGTGTGTGTGTGTGTGTGCGCGCGTGTGCGTGCATGCGTGTGTGTGTGTGCGTGCCTGTGTGTATATGTGTGTGTGTGTGCCCACGCAGGTTGAAGAGGAGCTAGGTGAGAACAGCCCTCCTCTCACTGTGAGACAGACGTGTCTTTGTCTCCATAGTGATCATATCAACCTGCTGCAGGTCACTTTAAGAATAACACAGCAGAACAACTCCTTCATTCCATCCATCCATCCTTCCTTCCTTCCTTGGTTCTCTGCGTCCACAGGACTGCTAAAGGCCCATTTCACCCACATGATTTAAACAGGTGGCCCAAGGCCTAAAGGGACAGTTTAAAGCAGGGGTTTTCAACGTTTTCAGGCCAAGGACCCCTTAGCTGAGAGAGACATGAAGCAGGGACCCCCTTTATACATATTGTATAAATGTGTGATACAGATTCTCATTGATTTCATAGATTCATAAACGTGTTTGACAGCACTGTCATAAGTTAGATTCATGTATGTTGATGTGTTTTTTTTTCAGACTTTTAACCACTTAAATCATTGTTACTTACTTTGCCTTTCACTCTGTACTTGGTCTGCTCTTTTTTTTTACCTCTACACCAAACCTATTTGCTAAAAGTAGACGATCTACAAGCTTTAACTCCTCGCAATGCGAGGCATTGAGAGCTTGTAGATCTGCTATTTTTGGCTAAAGTTCTCCTCAGAATTGGGATGTAGTAACTCTGAGGACCCCCTAGGGGTCCCGGACCCCCTGTTGAAGACCCCTGGTTTAATGAGAAGTATGGCACAAAGCGAAGGGAATGGGAGGGCAGGGGTGTGTCTGGTTCTGGTGACTTGGTGGATTAGGATGAGCTTACGGTACCATTATGGGATGTGGAGATGTAACTCAACTCAAGTTTATTTCTGTAGCCCCTTAATCACCGTTAAGCCTGATTTATGCTTAGTTGAGTGCCGATCTACAAGCTCACAAGTCGGCGCACAGTGAGCTTGTAGATTATTTTCAGTGTGTGACATGGCACTCAAGTCAACTACATATAAATCAGGCCTTACGGTTTCAAGGGGCTTTACAGGTCCAGGTTTAAAGGTGATACACCATGCATTTAAAAAGTATTTATGTCATATTGTTTATGTCCCAAAAACGTTTTTCAAAAGGTTTGAGGCTAAATTACCACTCCTGAATAGAGAGCCTCTCTCATTTTTGAATGGCTCTCAGAGCATTTCAGCTGCAGTACCACCTTTGGCCTGATCTGCGCCCCCCCCCCCACACACAAAAAAAAATCCTTTTGAAATTTTTTTTTTTTTTAAAGATTTTTTTGATTTTTTTTTTTTTTTGTGATGACGTCACAATCGGCAGATGACGTCACAATCGGCAGCAAATCTGGACAGCCTGTTTTGAGAACCCGTGGGATACTTTTAACCTTCGCCTTCTCAAAACCAGAGAAAGACACAACGGTCAGAAATGGGACTTTGTGAGGATAGAAGGTGCTAGTGGGACCCCAAAAAAAGGTTTTAAAATAGGAAAAGTGAAATTTCATGGTGTATCACCTTTAACACAGAAAACACAACACCTGTCCTTAGACCCCCCCCCGGCCATGGGAAACCTCCCAGATGGGAAATGAAAAGGAGGAAATCTCTGGAAGGATCACAAACAAGGGAACCCCTTTCCAGGCCAGACTGACATGCAGTAGGTGGGTAATATCCAAACGCACCACTCTGGTGCGTTATCCAAAATGACAATGGATCAAAACATGGAGGGTCATGCTCAGAAATAAAAGTATTATTTATTGTTCCGTATGACTCATGATGACAAGACGACAGACGCTTCGGCTATTCAGCCTTCATCTTGTCATTTTGTCACCACAATCTTGAGTCATAAGGAACAATAAAAAATAGAGTGCCACCCTCCATGTTTCAATATCCAAATGCAAAACAATTTAAACAAACACAAATAATTCAACTATATCCATATGTATATGGACAATAGTAACAGTAACAAATGATAGAAAAATACAAATAATACAGTATATTCATAATAAATGCATTGTGTATATACTTTGTGGTACTGTGTTTTTGCTTTTAGCTACAGTAGTTTTGGGTTGTCCTCTGTGGTTCCCTGACAGTATAACTCATATTAGATAATAATCCAGGACGGCTAACCTCAGGAGAGAGATTGAAATAGGATTATTATTATTACACAGGGCACTCTTTCTCACAGGGGGCAGGCACCTTGTTCTTAATCTGTCTGCTGCACTTAAAAAAAAAGAATACGCAATAAAATCTTGAGTGTTCATTTATCCATTTGTAATGTTAATGTCCGTGTCCATTTGGTTATAAATAACAGCAAAGAAATACCGTAATTATGTATAAAAAAAAAATGAGTCTCCTGAATAAGAATTAGGGGCTGTGTTATGTGTACATGTATAGTATACAGGATCGTATCGTAGCTGTCCATGTATCCACGCATGGATATATGGAAATCTCATATATATATATATATATATCCACTTTTCAGAACAAAAAAATAGCAGGAGCAAGATCAAAGCGTGTTGCCGTAGACGGGTAATTTTTTTCAACGTTTGTGTGACACTATAATATGACTAAGTAGGGCATCAATTTACGAGAGAGAAAAAAAAACATCAACAAAAGTTAACATACAGTATGGAGATACTGCCTGACACCAGGGGCGTCAATTGGGTATGGCAGGGGTATGCAGCTGCCATACCCTGGGTCCAGGGGGGAAAATGAAAGTTACTTTTAAATATAAATCCATGAATGTCTCTTTGTCTCTCTGTTCTATTCATGTTGTTAAATTACAGTAAAATAACTACAAATGCAAAATTTAACAAAATGGTCACTTTAACAAGGTATTGTGGCACGTTTACTAACATGCCAAGTTTAGCT
This sequence comes from Nannobrachium achirus, assembly GCF_963921795.1. Classification (NCBI taxonomy): domain Eukaryota; kingdom Metazoa; phylum Chordata; class Actinopteri; order Myctophiformes; family Myctophidae; genus Nannobrachium; species Nannobrachium achirus. The sequence goes on from NC_137817.1 coordinate 13,250,415, forward strand.
GCACCCGAACAACCGTTCCAGGCTGCCATATCCAGCCCAAGAAACCGTAGAAACGGGGGGAAAAATAGAATGTACTTCTTAAAATAAATGTATCGTGCCTGTTGCTAAGGTATGTGTCTTGCACACGCGCTGCAAGACACCAGTCATGTTGCCATACCTTAGCTTTTTCTGAACTGACGCCACTGCCTGACACCAACAATATTATTTGTAGCCCACATAATCTGTCAAAAGGATGAAACCGTTTGAGAGCTTAATTCCTTTGTGGTTATTTTAGCGTAAACCTGTGTGAACTTGGACGTGGCGGCAGGCCGCAGCCGGTCTGTCCAAGGAAAACTTCCTTAAGGGACAAATAAAGTAACCTTGATCCTTGATATGTACACTCTGGCTGTGGGTTTTACGGTGCAGGGGCCGCTACGCAGTGCACAGCGAGCAGATGTCCAGTGTCTCCACTTTCAATCCGTTTCCATGTTGACCACTTATGCCGTATTTTAATATTTTTTCAAACATTTACAAAAATAGTACAATAGCCCCAGTGTTTCTCAACCGCGAACCCTGCCCTATGAGTTGCTTTGGTGTGCCCCTTTGAAATTTGACAGTGAAGTCACAATTTAAGGACTTTTAAAACCTTTTTAATACCTCCAGAAAGAAAAGAAAATAGACCATTACTGCATCAAAAGTAAATAGCCACATACACTGTATAGGTGTGCCCTGGGATCTTTTGGCTATGAAAAGTGTGCCCTGGCAGAAAAAAGGTTGGGAAACACTGCAATAACCAATCTAAAAGCTCACAACATCACGAAATAACACATTGTGAGCTTGTATCATTCTTAATTTGCTGATGAGAGCTCTACTCTACAGTGTAAATGTTTGAAAAAACACATTACTTGGATAAAGATAACAATTATTGCAAAATATAGACTGTCATCCAGTGTGAAGCACACTTCAGGAAGCCCTTTAGCTGTGCCCTCGTTGTTCTGAGGAATGCAAACATAGCTACGCAAACTGAAGAAGAAACACTGAAACTGTCTCCACAATTAGTAGCAATTCTAGCAAATGACTGTTGAATAAACATCCACAAAATCAACCAACTAAGGTTTATAGAGAATATAAAGATATCCACGATTACCCGTTTAATAGCCCTATTGCACTGATGAGGTTGTTTGTGACTCAATATTGTATGATAGGCTAAATCACAAAATGTTGTGCTGCGCTGTTTTGTCTTTCTCTTTTGTCTGTTTTATCTTTCTCTTTCACAGGCTATTACAGAGTGTGCAATAGACTGTGCTTCTACAGCATTTATTAGAAATACGGTAGAGCAGTGGTTCCTAACCTTTTCTGGATAAGGGCTCACTTTAATGGCCACCCGTCTGAGCACTGGGTCGGCCGTGTGCACTTTCAGAGCATGTTTATTTTAATGATCAATCAATCGATTGTGTTCAATGGAACCAACGTAGTATATAAGTTCTTATTTATCGGTATCGCAATGAAAAGGTGTTTAAAGGACAACTTTGTTTTTTTTTTTTACAACAAGGGTTCATATTTTAGATTGTAATTAGAGAAAAGAAAAGATGAGTGTTTAAATGTTTTCATTGACTGCTTTCTATCGTTTTAGCGATTTTAGTGACTTTGATTTCAATGGTTTGGGGCATGCATGCAAGTGACTAAATATGTATTTTTAGACACAATAAGCCGGCGATTTCTTTATTACTATTTACAGTAGTCCCCATAAGTCACATCTGCCCATGAAGGATTGCGGTGCATCTTGGGAATGTGCTTATTGTGTCTAAAAAGACTATTTAATCTTAAAAAGATTATTTAGCCACTTGCACGCACTGTGCCACTGAAATCAAAGTCATTAAAATCGCTAAAACGATAGAAAGCAGTAAATGAGAACATTTTTAACACTATTTTTTTCTTTTCTCTAGCCTAATTACAATCTAAAATATGAACCCTCGTTGTAAAAAAACAAACAAAGTTGTCCTTTAAGTGTTTAAAAAGTGACCTTTCATGTTATATCAACATAATCTTAGCCCTGGCCCCCTGGTCTCGTATGGCTGCAGTAGACTATAGCAGTTTGCAGGGACAGGGACACACTACTACTCCATCAACTTGTCGTCTGCTCAACATAGTCCAGTGCAAGTCTGAGCTGTCAGAAGTACAGAGGAGAAACCTGACACCGCCTCTGGCCTTCCTATAAACTCTGACGGTGATGTCAGACACAGCTGGGACCCCGACCTCTTCCTTCTGTAGTCTGGATACAACAGGAAATGAAGTCTGTCTTTAGCCTGATCCAGTGTTGATTTAGTCGACTAAAACTATGACGAAAAATGTTGTCGACTGCGTTTTTTCACTGACGAAAACTAAATAAAAAACAAAATAAAAACTAAGCTGTGATGACTAAAACTAAGACTAAATATATTGACAATTTTGTCAACAAAATAAAAACTAGACTAAAACGTTAGGGAGGGACTAGTGGAGAAGAGAGTAATTTTATGTTTGGTTGCTCTCAGGTGTTGCTTGCTGAAAATAGCAGATCTACAAGCTCACAACGCGTCGCGCTGTGACGCGTTGTGAGCTTGTAGATCGGCTATTTTCAGCACGCAACCAAGTGTAAAATCAGTCATTATGATGCCATCAAGCCCTGCCCAAAAATCATTTTAGTCAACTAAATCAACTGTAGATTTAGTCGCCTAAAATCTTATGATATTCAGTCAACTAAAACTAGACTAAAACAAAAACTTTCCAGGTGACTAAATTATGACTAAAACTAAATGACAATTTATTCAAAAGACTATGACTAAAACTAAATCAAAATTTGCTGTCAAAAACAACACTGGCCTGATCCCCCCACCCCTCCCAAAAACATTGATAACGAACACATAGGCCGTAAAATACATTACACCTGAATTGATGTCTTATTGTGAGAAGTGGATGGATTGGAGCAATACAGCGATGTTCAGGTTACTAAGTTACTCTTTCTCTTTCTGTGGTTAACCACTTGAACCCTTTGTTGACTGAGGTCACCCAGGGGTCTGGACTCGGGTCCTCTCCTTTTGTTCCCTCTACTCCGCAATTCTTTGCCCGAAAATAGCCGATCTACATATTGTCTTGTTTCACAGCCATAGCTACAGACAGAGCCCATTCTTCCTCTCTCCTTTCCAAGCCCTCTAATGACTTTCTCCTCTCTTCTCATTCTGTCCTTTCCTCCTCATCCTCACCCAACCTCTCGTTTAGCCTCTGCTCTCCTCCTAGTGTGCCCTCGTCTCTCCACACTCGAGTGAGAGTGTTTTTTGCTGGTCATTCAGTCCGTGTGTATCAAAAAAGCGACTGGGTTAAGGCAGCGGAAGCTTGTGATTGGCTGCGTGGAGGTGACGAAGGTCGGGGGGATGGAGATGCACCTAAACCTAACCTCAGTAAAACTAACTCTGGTGAATGCTAACCTGGTGAAATGCTAACCTGTCGATGCTGGTGAATGCTAACCTGGTGAATGTTAAACTGGTCGGACCTACGGTGCTTAAAGGACAACTCCTCCCTAAATCACTTCTAGGCTCATATTCCTACTTATATTGATCCAAAATGACTGTCCATGGGGTCTATTAGGCAGAAATGCCCGTTGTCCAGTTTCCCCATCAGAACCCAGCAGCTCTCATAGCATAGAGTGGAGCGTATAAGCCTATCGCTTTTCACTATTTGTTGTGGTCAAAAGTGATTTCTTTTTTCATGAATCTGTTACTATTTGTAATTACAAACACATCCATGCCTTGTTTGTCCCACACAAGCCACCAAAGTCTCATAAATCATGTTTTGGGGTGAGCATTCTGCCACTCAAACTGCCAATCAAAGTGACTGTACTGGCCAATCACAGGGCATCCTTTCGGGGACTTGGTAAAACATATAAAAGCAAAACCTCTGTTTAGCAGAGTATGATGGCTTTTGTGGGACAACGATAGCATGGATGTGTAAAAGTGATAGGCTTAATAGGCTCCACTCTATGCTATGAGATCTGCTGGGTTCTGCTGGGGAAACTGGACAACAGGGCATTTCTGCCTAATAGACCCCATGGACAGTCTTTTGGGATCAATATACAGGTAAGTAGGAAAATGAGCCTAGAAGTGATTTAACACAGTTGCTTTTTTGATACACTCGGACTGAAAGACCCGCAAAAAAACACTCTCCCCTCCACACTCGCACCCCTCGTTTTATTTTGTACTCCCTTCCTCTTCCTCTCTCCTCCCTACACCCTCTTGTCCTGCTCTCCATCTTTCTTGAAATGCTTTCATCTCGACTTGGTCGTTCGTATCTTCCTCCCTCATCTTCCCCCCTCCTCCTCCTCCTCCTCCTCCTCTAATCCTCCCCTTCTCCCCTCCATCTTTTCTCACACGTCCTCTTCCCCCCTCCCCTCCCCTCCCCTCCCCTCCCCTCCCCTCTCCTCTAGGAGTGGGTACATGTACTGTAGCAGTGTTCTGCAGTGACCCACTTAGAGTGTGGAGCCCATGGACTGACCTGCTTTAGATGGAGCCCGGCTAATTATAACCAGCCCACATTAATAAGGCAGGGGAATTGATAAATAATATCAAACACGCACGCGCGCGCACACACACGCACACACGCACACACACACACACACACACACACACACACACACACACACACACACACACACACACGCATGCACGCGTGCGCACACGCACCGCACCACTACAGTACAATCACACGCAGATGCACACACATACACACATACACTAATACAGTACATTCACACCACAAATGCACACACATATCTTCGTTGTCAGGTGAAAACCTTGTAGGTCCAAAACCGTTCGTTTTGATTTAAACCAGTGAAAACAGCCGATCTACAAGCACACAACGACTCGCACCGCGAGGCGTTGGTGTGTTTGTAGATCAGCTGTTTTCACTATACTTTTGTGCGACTGCCTTGTACGATGAAGCAGGGCTTTAGTTACACAAAAAACGTACACATTTTAAACTTGGGAGATACAAGGTTTCTGCCCGACAGTGACGATATATAACACACGCTTCCTTGCACGCATGCGTGAAACACACACACACACACACACACACACACACACACACACACGCGCGCGCGCGCGCACACACACACACCACCTCCACAAACAGCCTCTTTCCAGCATCTTATAAATAAGCCTACGCTCCTTGGCGACCGGCATGACTCATGATCATCATCAGCTCTATAAGGAGATGTAATTAGTGATGTTTCACATTGGAATATACAGTATGGCTACCACCATCACCACCAAGACAACTGTTCACTGATGTGTTTACATACCACCGGGTCTTTTGAGGTCTCTCAATGGGTCACTCGGAGTTGAGCTTTTACTTGTAAGAGCTTTTTAAGTGAATTGCTACATACGGTATGTTGACTTTATTTAGTATAATCCTGGAAATTGTGGAGAACGATTAGCCACTTTTAACCGGGTGACCCTATATTTTGAGCATGTCATTATAGGTGAAAAGTTTCCAAAAAGGTTCCAAAATGTTCCCATTGTTTCCACATGTCGATTTCTTTTTTTACATACTACGTAGTGCTACACGCTCGATGAAAGTCCCTGTAACATCGATTCTAACACAGTCATGAGTTGAATACCTAGGACTTAAAAAAGGCCATAAAATGTGATGCGATGTTCCTTTTAGGCAGGGTGTTTAACTGTACTTGTACTGTACTTCATTCTTTAATGTATTGACTATACTTGTTATGTTCTCCACTTTTGTCTAATAAAATACTCGATCAATCAATCAATCAATCAAGACTGGTTCTTCTTCCCCTTGTAAGGCACTGACGTTCTCAGGTTATATAATCACAAGAACCCCACCGTGCCTGGGAGGTTCTGCTTAAAATTGTGGGTGAATCTTGTTGCAAATCACCACAACATATTGTGAGCTTTCGATTTAAACTACAGTATGTATCAAGGACACTTTGATGAAGTTCTTCGCACATGATTCGCTAAACTCTCTAAACCAGGGGTTCCCAAACGTTTTTTGTCTCAGGGCACCCCATAAATATTGTTTTAATCCGAGGCACCCCTACATTTTAATTTCCACTTTCAAACAGCAGATCTACAAGCACACAACGCCTCGCATCGCGAGGTACACATTTGAAACTTGGAGATACAAGGTTTCTGCCCGACAGTGACAATATTTTAGTGATTATGTTGCGAGGAAAACGTTGAGATAATAGCCATTTTGGTTAGAACTGACTGAAAATAACTTTGTACTTTTAAAATGCTTTTTCAAGTGTCCAAATAAATTCCAAATATTGTCAAATTATCTCGCGGCACCCCTGGACTGCAGTTGCGGCACCCACTTTGAAAACCCCTGCTCTAAACATGAAGCCCTTTTGCTTAGACTCTGGAAAAAAATCCCCAAATTAATTCCAAACCTAAAGTGCAATTACAAATGATCCTGTGTGTCAACGGCGTTCCCAGGGGTGCCAGGTGATACTGATGTATGCAGACCTAACCAAGCTGCTTAATGAGCAGACAGACTGGCCACAGCTGCTCAGGATGTGGGATCCCTCAGCGCTCAACAATGCCACCTCGATCTTTAGACAGGACAGGGTCAGGACACACTGAGCCCCCCATTAATCTCAGTTACAGTTCAGGAGGCTTCAAGAGGATCGCTTGGAAACGTGCCCTTCCGTGAGCAGGAGAGGGCAAGTTGGGAACTACGGTACTGTACAACTCTCTACTCTTGATCATAACATAGGGCTGGACAATTAAAATTAAAATGTATTGAAAACGATATTTAGAACCAACAACAGACTTAATTTCACTCATGAAGGTTAATCGAATAATCACGTTTGTTTCAGTGATTTTTCTTTTTTATTTCTTATTTATCAAATAATTGATGAATCTAAATCTTAACCCTGTATTATACTTTTTTGATTTGATTTGAATATCGCCTAGCCCTGCCACCCCACTTATATGCCCCACAAGATCACCTGAAATGAGCTACAAGGTACAATGGTTATAGAAAAACCCACACCTTAGTTATTTTTCACTGATGACCATATTTCTGAACTTGTGTGATGTGGGATAATCTCTGTGGTGTTAATATAAACCTTTCAAGTAAGGATAAAAGCTCAATTCCAGATACATATTTCTTGGTTATTTCAACAGCAGTGATTTGGTCGCTGTTTTTGCAAGTGTCCTACAGCTACAGTACAACTTGATCAAGCGTTGTATCTGCCTCAGAGATTCTGCCTCAGAGAATACTGACCCCTTGAGCAGAAGCAACATATTGATATTCAATGAAATATTGTAGTGCTGTATTGTTGTATTTTGCTTAGAGAACAATGGTGGTGTTCCATCTTCAAACAACTGAGTACTAAAGTACACTTGGGGCTGGATATTGTTATGGCTAGTGTGTGTGTTTGTGTGTGTGTATGTGTGTGGGCGTGTTCGCGCAAAGCCACGCATGTGTGCATCATGTATGTCATGTCTTACAGTATGTGTGAAAGGCAAGCATTGCTAAAAAGTCAAACATGAAGGGAAAGATTTTTCCGTGTCCGTCCTCTATCTATAGCGAGTCTGGGGCTGTGTACAACAATTAATAATGAATAGGCATCTGACCTAAACTGATGGGTAAACAGTGCAATCTGTTGCTAGGGCCCCTCCAGACCGGCCAGGCCCAGAATAGGCCCTCCACACTGGGGGATTGAAGCCTCAAATCCTGGGATCTGGTGTCCTACAGGCACACAGGGTGTTGGGTTGACGTGGTGGTGGTGGTGGGGGGGGGGGCAGGGGCGTCAACTGGGTATGGCAGGGGTATGCAGCTGCCATACCCTGGGTCCAGGGGGGAAAATAAAAGCTACTTTTGAATATAAATCCACAAATGTCTCTTTGTCTATCTGCGCTGGTTATTATGTTGTTAAATTACAGTAAAATAACTACAAATGCAAAATGTAACATAATGGCCACTTTAACAAGGTATTATAATTATATTCTCCACACTTGTATTCTCCCCAGCTTGACAAAATGGTATATTACCAGGTTCCGCAGGTCAGCTGCACAGGTGCAATGCATTATTGCTAACTGTGGCACGTTTACTAACATGCCAAGTTTAGCTGCACTTGAAAAACCATTCCAGGTTGCCATATCCAGCCCAAGAAACCGTAGAAACCTGTGTAAAAAACTGACAAAAGTAAAGCAAAAAATAGCCGATCTACATGCTCACAACTTGTGAGCATGTAGATCTGCTATTTTCACAATAGAACCGTGGTATCCAAAATGTAATGCCTATTTTCCATGAGGACTCCCATCTTTGCCATACCCTAGCTTTTGCTGAACTGACGCCACTGGGTGGGGGGTGTGGTTGGAGATCAGGCTAACCCCTCTCTTGACTCCCGGTATATTAGTCTTTCTCATGAACTACACTATTTTACAATACGCAGTATTTCCACAGTCCAGTGTTAATTTTGAGAGACATTTTTTATTTTGTTGTGTGGCAGGCCGTGATGGCATCATAATGCCTGATGTATACTTAGCTCAGGGGTGCGCAGCATTTATTTCCAGAGGGCCATACGGACCTCCATAAAGTGAGTGAAGGGCCACGCATTGGACAATTTAATTGAAACTTGAAACACGTGACAATTATGTTAAGGCTGTATGAATTTGGTAGACATGCCAAACTACTTTATAATGAGGGCCTTTCGCAACAAGACAGCTGTATCACTCTGGTGTACTAGCCCAAACCTTTTTGTCTCAGTTCACCCCATAAATATTTTTTTAATCCGAGGCACCCCTACATTATAATTTTCAATTCCAGCACCTTATATTTATAGCATATCGTCGTTGTCGGGTGGAAACCTTATACTGTATGTCCAAAACCGTTCGTTTTGTATTTATAATCTATAAAATGTACTAAACTAGAGAAAACAGCAGATCTACAAGCACACAACGCCTCGCATTGCGAGGCGTTGTGTGCTTGTAGATCGGCTGTTTCCAATAGTTTTGTGCGACAGTCTTGTATGATGAAGCAGGGCTTTGCTTTACCAAAAGACGTACACATTTGAAACTTGGAGATACGAGGTTTCTACCCGACAGTGACGATATTTTAGTGATTATGTTGCGAGGAAAACTTTAAGATAATAGCTATTTTGGTTAGAACTGACTGAAAATAACGTACTTCAAGTTTAAAATGATACTAAATATTTGCGTCCAAATAAATTCCACAAATTATCAAATTATCTCGCGGCACCCCTGGACTGCCGTCACGGCACCCCAGGGTGCCCCGTCACCCACTTTGAAAACCCCTGCTCTAGCCTACAATAATAATATTATAGTTACATAAAAGAATCTGCCAATGTCAACTTTTAAATGAGCCTATAAATGTATCTTATCTGATATGCACCACTCCATAGGAGGTCACTGATAAAACACATTGCATTATGTTATAAATATGGACTCAAGGTTGGCTGTTTCACTATTACATTAAAAACATAAAACATTTGAGTACATATCAATGTTTCAAAACTATTAACATATAGCATCCTTTTAGACTGTAGACTATACTTTTTTTTTTTAAATATAATTTAGTTTTTCTTTGAGTACTTTGAGGGCCGGATTGAGATGGTCAAAGGGCCGGGTCCCGCATGTTGCCCATGTGTGACTTAGCTTCATCCCAAAAATAGCCGATCTACAACCGATCTACAACTTTTAGATTGGCTATTTTGAGAGTGCGACACCTGCACACAACCAATGATGAATTGAGTTTTATTCTTTATATACCTCCCTAACATATTTGTCTAGTTTTTATTTGTCTACAAAATTGTCAAAATAAGATTTCGTCATAGTTTTAGTCTGGACAATTACTGCTACAATCTTGCGTTAAATTAACACTGAGGAGTGTAAATTGTACTTTCACACTGGAATCTTCTCTCATTCTTAAGTCTTTCCATAGTGATAAGAGATAACTGTATTATGTACGGTGAGAGCAAATACCGTTGAGGGTTGGTTGAATGTTTGTGAACCCTCCGGGTTATGGACCCAAGGGTTTACTGTTAGGTTTCTCTTCTGCTTAAATGAGCTTACCCTTTATCTACTGTGTATGACAAATCAAAACGGTACAATGCGTTTGCACTTTGCACGGCCCATGTGGGAAGAATTATCTGCTGTAATTCAATAGTTTTGTATTGAGTCATTTGATTTTCTTGTTTTCGTTCTGTTGAATTCATGATAGCTTTTAGTTTAAGAGTTGGCTACACAGTCACACCATTGCTGAATTTGGAAGCAAAGTCTTCACTTATTCAACAAGCGTCGACAATGATAATATCAAAGCATGAAGCGTTGTGTAGCTCCATACTGGTTTGCCTTCAAAGTCTGTATTTACTCAAACACCGGCTATTATTTTCACAAACGTAGTTATTGAATTACATGGTAAGAACACAATACTTTTGGCATATCTAAAAGATACCAGTGGTTCCCAAACCTTTTCAGATTCAAGGATCTAGTTCTTATCACTAGTTCTTAATAGGTATTTTTTTTACATTATGGAATTTAAAGAATACATATATTTCTGAAATTCTTGTCAGTTAGTTTTTATTAAATACTTTTTTTTCCTATTTTTAATTTTTTACATTTCTGAAAACCTTTTTGAAATAATGTAATGGGGAAACAAGGAGGATACAGTATTTACTGGTGACCCAGTCAAATGTGTCCGCGACCCACTGTTTTTGGGGACCAGCGGTATGCACAACCTATAGCTCCGTCTTTGTCCTTTCTGTATGCACCTTTCTCCTCTCTGTGCTGTGCTGGGGGGACTGGGGCTCTGCTCTGCTCTGCTGGGGGAGCAGCCAGCTTGGGGCGCTGGGGGACTTGGAAAATATTCATCTCCTCTAAGCAGGGAGTTAGTGATGGTAGGGGGGCGGAGGCCGGCGAGGTCAGGCTTTGTCTCCCACCCCCTCATCATGCCCTCTGCTCTTTTGTTGTGTATTAAAGCTTGCATACATATGCATAGACACACATACAGACACACACACACACACACACACACACACACACACACACACACACACACACACACACACACACACACACACACACACACATACACACACACACGCACACACACGCAGGAAAACAAGTTAAAAGACAAACATACAAGTACAGAATCCCACACATACAGAAGCACCCATCCTTAGACACATTACAAAATACACATACTCTCTCTCTCTCACACTCACACTCACACTCACACACACACACACACACACACACACACACACACACACACACACACACAGAGAGAGACAGACGTATAAGCTCTCCTGCAGTGAGGCTCTGACCAGCTGTCTCTGGTCTGAAAGATGGCCGACATCACTTATCAACACCAAGAGCCTCAGGGCTCACTTACACTTCATCACACGTCTGTGTCGCCCAGCCAAAACAACCGATCGGTTAGATTTGTTGAGCGACGGATAGAAATGAAAAAGTTGATTGCACAATCCATTATATCATCGAAAAGGATTTGTGTATAGCCTCCCAGTAGCACACATGAGAGAATATGAAACAGCCACGGTACGGCATAGAAATAGCTAAATGGGACCAACAGACTAATCTGAAGGCAAAAACGACATCTCCTACGCGCTGCCGTATTTGTTTCAAGAGAGATGTCTGCCCGATGCAGGAGCGGTTTGTTTTGGGGCGTCCATATTTGAAATTGTGATGGTCATGGTGGCTATTCTAACAAAGCTAAACTGAAGGAACCGCCTCTTCTCTATGTGTGTGCGTGTGCGTGTGTGTGTGTGTGTGTGTGTGTGTGTGTGTGTGTGTGTGTGTGTGTGTGTGTGTGTGTGTGTGTGTGTGTGAGAAAAGTGGCGAGTATTGTTCTTGGATCAGGGCTATTTTAGAGAAAAGGGGGCCCTTCTATTCCTCCCTACTGCATCGGTCCTTTCATCGCGGCCTCATCCATATTCAGCTCCATCCCTCCGTCTCCCCCGCCTATCCGCCGGCAGCTCGCGATGACGAGCGCTTCGCTCTGCCAATCACGCGGCGAGTGATTTCGAGACAAGTGTATCCCCGCCCTTCCGCCGCCTTCACCCCACCCCACCCTGTGCAATGGCACTTCTTTTTTTCCTTTGACGCAGTGGCTCAAAAAAAAGAAAAGAAAGAAAAAAAAAAGGAAAGGAGTGCAGTTTTTTGCTATACCGCCGGCCACGTTCCGCTGACGGCGGGCGCGAATCAATAGGCGGCCGCGGACACAGTTGCCGAGCCAGCGTCGTCGACGGAAGCCTGACGATTTATGAAGGGGGGAGAGAGAGGGGGAGAGGAGGGGAGGGGAGGGGAGGGGGGACACAAGGATGAGGACGAGGGTGAAGGAAGAGAACAACAGGAGGCGGCGAAGGACACGGTCATGACGGTCTGGAGTACAGTGTGATTAGGCCATTTAACCCGGGTACGCAAATCTAGATTAGAGTTAGATTTGAACCACTTTAACCATTATTTTATGCTTTAGCTATTGAAGAATAGCAGATATACAATATTGTGCGGCACCAAATGCCATGCTGCTTGTGGAGCTTGTAGATCTTCTATTTTTTTGAAAGATCATGAACATTTGTGCAAGTCTTTGAATATTTTTTTACCCGATTCTATAAATGTCTTCTAAATCCACCTTCTAAATCAGTGGTTCTTAAACCTTTTCATATCAATGGACCCCCAAAATTACATGTGTTTGGCCGTGAACCCCCCGATCAGAAAATATGTTGTTCCAGGGACCCCCCAGAAGCAAATATTTGAGTTACAAATGTTCGCTTTTTAAAAAGATATATATTCAAAGAAATAAAATCACGATTTAAAAAAAATAGCAGATCTACAACCTTGCAGCGCGGCACTCGGTGCCGCGCTGTGAGCTTGTATATCTGCTATTTTTCAATAGCTAAAGCATTAAATAATTCTAGGCCTGAGGGCTCTATCATAGTCCAAGGTGAAGAGCTATCACCTCACGGCAGTGTAGTTTCCTAGCTATCACCTAAGCTTTGTTATACATTTTTAGGTGATAGCTAGAAAACTACACCAGTGAGGTGATAGCCCTTCACCCTGGACTCTGATAGAGGCTTAAATGGCTTAGTCTGGTGGAGGAGGAGGAGGAGAGGAAAGCAGGAGAAGGAGGGAGCCAGAGTGGAGGAAGGTGCAGCATACAAACAGCCATGGAAGCCAACAACAAAACGCTCGCGACTGGGGGAACGCCGTGTTCCAATTCGCCCTCTTTGAAAAAGGCTATAGAGCGGATGACCATTTATCAGTGGGTAAATCGCAGTTTGCCCTTTTCTGAGAGTTAATCGACTATGGGTTCACCTCTCACACACACACACACACACACACAATACAACACGCCCCCCCCCTCCCACACAAAAAGTACACATTCATGTCGATCCTCCTTGCCACAAGATGGACGTGAATGAAAACATGCTACTGATGGAAACGGTGTGTTGTAGCATTGTAGCATGTGGGCTAACAAACATGTGTTTTCATTTGCAATGAAATCAGAATTTCCCACTCGAACCATCAGCAAACAGAATAGTTTACTTTCAAAATGCGTTGTATTCAGTATTTTGAATTATAAGTATTACAGGATATTCATCATCATGTATCAAGAAATAAAGAATTATTATTTTGCAAGAACAAATCTGATGTTAGCCTAAAGACCTAAAATGTAACACGTACTGTAGGTATGGCTCCATGGCTAGATATTTAAATTGAGCCTTTCATGCCGGATTCTATACACAGAATAAAATCCTCTACTATGTGTTAATTAGTCCATTAAAAACCTCTAATACAGGTCCATTTAGTTACATTTTAACACTCTGGGCTCTATTTTGATTGTCTTAAGTACCAGCTCTTATTCCTTAACTCCATACTGTCTCCGACCACTGAACTTTTTGCCTGAGAGTTCCGACTTTCCGAACTCTAATTCGGGCTAAGGCTTTTCAGAAGATGCGAGTGACGAAAGGTTCGGTGGTCAGAGACAGTATGGACAGGCCTTTAAGTTAAGTTAAGGCATAAGAGCAGGTATTTAAGACAATCAAAATATCCAGTAGATATGGGTCCTTCAGTTTAAAATAACTAGTTCATTGCCGAACAGGAACAAAATCGTTCACTTCCTGAAACTGTTACGTTCACGCTTTTGTTCATGCCCTCCGTACACAGGGGTCAGGACGGGAGGGCGGGCTGTACACGCCAAGTAATAATAACGATAGTGTTTTTTTACTACAATAGCGCTACTCCCAATAGCGCAACTGAACGGTGAACGTGAACAAATCATTTGAGCGGATCGTTGACCGAAATCGTCCATTCACTGAAAGTCGTGTGGTGTCTGCTTTTAAGGGGGGCTGCTTTCTCTCACTTTGCCAAATGTGCGTCTCCTCCCCCAGCGGTCCTCCTAACCGATGGATCAATGAGAGGAAGTACAACACACAACACTGACCTCACTCCCAGGGTCCATAACATCACAGGTCTTACGTCTCATACACCCAGAGGTTCAGTACAGAGCTGCCAAGTGCGTCTGCGTGCGTCTGCGTTTCTCTGCGTGCATCTACGTGTGTCTGCGTGCGTCTGCATGTCTCTGCGTGCGTCTGCGTGTGTCTGCGTGTGTCTGTGTGTGTCTGTATGCATCTGCGTGTGCACATGTAGAGCAGGGTACTTGATTTATGTGTCCCCCTGCAGTTTCATCTTGGTTTTTATGTCCTTGTCCCAACCACACTTGTAGACATGCTATCATACACAATATAAGAAACACACGACACACACACACACACACACACACACACGCATGCACAGCCACACACACACCCCCACACACACACACACACACACACACACACACACACACACACACACACACACACACACACACACACACACACTGCAGGTCTCCTAATTTAACTTGGCAAGGGCATTGTCAAGCCCCTCCCCCACTTCTCTTCAGTCTTCACCAACCACTGAAGTCCATCCATTTACTAAATGAATACATTATATCTCACGCCACAGCTACAGACAGGGGAGGGGAGGGGAGGAGAGGAGAGGAGAGGAGAGGAGAGGAGAGGAGAGGAGAGGAGAGGAGAGGAGAGGAGAGGAGTTAAAATAGGTCCATATCTGTGAGGTATACCCTGACTACTGTTAGGGAACCCACCCTAGGTGTTTGTTGAATGGTTATATCTAGAACTATGATCATATTCTGCTGCTATGATGCCTGCTGCACTGTCTCTCCAGTAGCATCTGAAGCACTTAAATTCATTGCTATTCTGACCACGCACAAGAGACTGTGCATTTTATACCTGCTGCATTTTAACGGCATCCATTCTATTTCTATTTTTAACCATGCATGTATTATAGGACTATTTGACATAATCTGACTGTTATTTCTTTCCTTCTGTATTCTGGATTCTTTACCCCTTTCATAGAAACTGCAAATGTAGGAGCTCGTATGGCAAAAGACTTTCACCCGCCCGTTTACACCTGTAAATCTGTGATGTGACACTAAAGCTGAACAGGGAGTCCAGTAGATTGCTGTGATGGAATGGCAGGAGGAGGGTGAGGAGGTGGTACTACTGTATATAGCTGAGATAACAAGGCAGCTGAAGGTCGTGATTGTAAAGTCCAGCCACGAGGTTCATTGGTTGGTCTTTTCATCTTCAGGACCTTAGGAAGCGCCTAGCCATGATTTATAGCTCTCAGAGTTATTGCATTGCCATATCTTCCCCTGCAATCTTCGCCATAAGGCTGCTAGAATGGTTGAGAGAGATAGCTGTTTTCTCCATAGGTCAGCTGGGCCCAGTTAACTTTTGTTCCTCGTTTTTCCCCCCTCACACAGATCTGGATTAGTCCTGGACTGAAACCCGTCGGATAGCACAATGGAAAATTCACATTGCTCTTTTCCTATATCCTTTTAATTAAACTTCCATTCGAGGTTTTTGCTTGTTCGTTCACACACTCTTACGTATTGGAGAAAACCTGGACTTTGTCATTTATTTTCTGGACACGGTTCAATCTGCTATTATAACCAGTCACTGCTATTGTTGGATAAAAACCACATATCTGTCAGATGTATATTTTTTCAGCCGTGATAAGCACTGGGGCGCCACAGGGGTTGGTCTTATCACTCATATTGTAACCACACAAAATTTCAATTCAAGTGGGGGGGAACAAAAAGGAAACCACAATGTCAGTTACAGTATGTGTTTTTTTTCCCTCCCCCAACGGCAGTGCACTGCATACTGAAGCTGTCATACAGTATATCACAGTTGCATTCAGTACAGAAGAAAATAAATGTTGCATCAATGTTACACAAAGAACAACAACATAAACTTCTATGGCAATGATAAATCCAGTAGTAGATATGTTGACATGGTTAGCATGGTTCAATGGATGTTTGAATTCATCTGTGCAACATGACAAAACAAACACTGGATTCATATTTTTTTTAAAGCATGAAAATGGATATTATGGATAGAATACAAAACAATAATAAACATGCATAATCTGAATAATGAATAGAATATGGTGATGTTATATTACATTTTAGTTTATCTTAAATGTTACCTTATATATAATATTTTAAGACCCATGCCTTATAGCAATCAAACCATTTGAATCCGTTGAAAAAGTCCAAATATTTTGATTGTGGATGACCGGGCTTGCTCTGTGGCAAACTAGCTTTGGCCTTCCCTTGTCAAACAATTACATATCATAAGTGTATATTATGTCCATTGTTGAACCTTAAAAAAATAAAAAGATTAGGGAAAAAAGGAAGAAAATCAAGATCAAATGTATCTCTTACCATGAGTCTCAGTTTCTGGAGGGAATAGAATGCCTTCATTTTCAAATAGGGGCTGCAGGAAGGCCACTACAGAGAGAGGAAGCACAGGGTGTGTGTGTGACGTGTGTGTGTGGTCAACTAGTCATAACAGACAACCATTATTATTAATCTCTCAGCACCACTCCTGAGTGTAACCTTTCACCACAATGTCAGTGTACTGTGTGTATGGTGTCTCTGAACGCAGCCCAACAGGGACGTGCTGGGCCCCTGATTCAGCCCGGGAAAAAGAGTTGTAGAGGCCCTCATTGCGCGCTATAGAGAGAGATCTCTCTCTATAGCGCTGCTGTCTACTCAAAGATTTGCCATTTCAGATCATGACAAGTGACAAGCCAGTGGGCCAATTATTGTACATGAGTTATATTTGGTCGTTGTCGGGTGGAAACCTTGTCCAAAACCGTTTGTTTTGTATTTATCATTTTAAAAATGATTTAAACTAGTGAAAACAGCCGATCTACAAGCAACGCGCACAAGCAACGTGGTGCAACGCCTCGCACCGCGAGGCGTTGTGTGCTTGTAGATCTGCTGTTTTCACTACTTTTGTGCGACGGCCTTGTATGATGAAGCAGGGCATTACTTTTTGCAAAAAAAATTACAAATGTGAAACTTGGAGATACAAGGTTTCTGCCCGACAGTGACGATTTACTTTGTTGGCCGCCTAGCCCCCAAAATGGAACAAAGGCCGACATTTTATTTTTTCCTAATGGCCGGCCTGGACTGGCCGGGAATGAACCGGCCGGGCTTTTCCCAATGGCCAGCACGTCCCTGCAGCCCAAAGCACCTGAAGGATCGCTGCTGCCGTTGTGTTGCTTTCATAAACAATACAAACGTGTTCTTATCATACGTGTATGCATTCATGTCAGCATGAGTCACTTTGTATAAAAAGCGCACATTGCCATACGTATATATGTGGTAGAAATAGCCTATGGGCTGAGGGCATCGGGCTATAGGACTCATGTGAAATGAGCCTGTTGTAGTATGCATGTTATGTTCAATCATACAAGATCGTATTGACGATAAGTGTCATATAGTAGCGTCAGTGTGTCTTTGTTATTAGATTTTACTGAGCAATAAATATCATAACTGGAGAGCTATAAGATGCTATGTTGTGGAACAATAGCATCATAAAGTATCAATTTCTCTGGGACAAACCCCATTCCAGGGCACAGCTGTATAATTTAACCAAATCTCACACGTGTTCAAATACAGTAAGTGAAGTGGTCATTAAATTAGATGTCACATTGCAGTCATTTAGATAAAGGATGCTAAAATGTCAGGGGTAGTGCTGAGGACAACAGTCGTTTCTACAGTGTTTTCCCCTAAAATACCATGTTGGCCATCGATAAGTTAATGCTGTCTGCTGTGACCTGGTGGCATTCTCAGCACCAAGCACCGTGGCAAATCCACTCAGAGTGAAAAGCGTGGATTGCTTTGCTTTGCGAACATTCATAATCATCATCCCAGCCTTTTCATTTGTCTAAATGGATGTGCTTGTGCCTGAACTGTTATGTTGGCAATGAGTCCCCAGGGGAACCAGCAGCCCATGGTTTTAGATACAGTAGAGGAGGGCTCTTTAGTGCTTTCAGCAGTGCATCGATCCCCTTAAACAACGCTGGCTCTGCCCCCATCTTTAGCTCACCCGTTTGACCGTTTCCACAATACAGCCTGCAGAATGCTCTTTGGTATTCTTCCTTACAGTGCATACTGGTGACGACAGTCATATTTTCACTGAAGGGGTAGTTTGGGGGACGCACAAAAATATTATAGAGCTCTGCAAAGGTTATTTTCCTAAATCTTGCCATAAACTGGCATTGTGAAATAAAGTAAATAGGTCACCCAAAATGTTTTTTTCTTTTTCTTTTTTTCTGAAAGTCGACAATTGGCTGTATTTCTGAAAGGAGATTTTCCTTCAAACTCACCGAGAGGATATAGTTCCTCAGTATTTTGAAAAATGTGTGAATTGTAAGAATCATTTTCGGTATAGATGCTCAAATCTGTGCCTCCCCATAATCTGCAGGTATTATGGCACAAAATCATCTCGTAATAGTTAAAGGTATATTGCACTATTGCATGTCCAAATGTCCATGATGGGATGGCCAAAAATAGGCTACTGATGGTTGCAATGCTGGGTGATGGGAATGCTTGGCGCATGACAGCATGTAAACAAAAACCAAATATGGTGATCGCCATGGTGACATATCCATATTTCCAGAGAATATAACCAGAGAATAATGAAAGAAATGATTGGATGATTTTTTTTTCTTTCTTTGCAAACAACATCTTTTTCAATTCAAACGCTATAAATACCAAAATTATACCACACAAATATACAGACAATTGGATAAAACACAGCTAAAAACAAACCATGTCGCATTCTGAGCTGCCCTGGATTCCCTATTGTCGCAGGCGCTCTCTAGCCCTTTTTAAAAAAAATATACAGGCCTATATGAATATGAATATTGTTTATCCGCTTGTACACAAAGAAGCGACAGAGGCTGATGTGTGAGATTATCACACAAGGTCATCCGTCGACGGGATGGGAGCTGCTATAGCACGCACCACCACCAGCCCCCTGGCTTTAACTTGTTTACATTCTACCCTGGCTTATTTTCTATCTAGCATGACCTCTATGGGCTATTTCTGTGCATTAATCATGAGATGCTCTAGAACACCCCGTCAAGTAGGCAGGCTATTCCTGAATATTCACATCTGAGAAGCAAAACTAGAATTATAAAAGGGAAGACAGACGGGTTCCCTCCAAACCCCGCCAGCCCTCTCACTCTCAGATCCCCCCTGTCATTGTTGTCTTCCACATCTAAAACACAAAAGCAGCTCGATCGCCCCATTATTATTTTAATGCTCATGGGAAATTGGCTGCAACAAAGCGGATACATCTAAAATAGCGGATCTGCATGGGGGCTTTCAAAAATGCACGAATCAAGAAGCGCAATATAATCGAACGATGAGTTCTGCAACCAAATACCAAAGAATCGAGTGATGAACCTGCTTACCCCCCTTTTTCTTTCCTCGGCGCTGTCGCTAGACTCTACCCCACGGGGCGCTAGAATACGACGGACCCCCATGCATTGCATTCATACATACACAATAACGGGCTCCCCGCATCCCCATCACCATCGCTCCTCTCTTACCTCCTGTGTTGGTGCGTTTCGTGCTGCTGGCCTCCGTGGGGGTCTCCAACGGTCTTTTTCGCGAATCCGGAGGATCGGACTCCATGTGCGGCGGTTGGTTGTGATGGTGAGCGGTGGAGAATATCCCGTTCTGCTGTACTGCTCCGCCGGCCATCATCTTCGTGCTGGATGGAGTCTGACTAGGATGTTGCGTTTGTTGCCTTTAAATCCCCCGTTTCTTTTTTTTTACGCAACGTAACCTACTTTGATTGAAGCAGTCCACGGGGGGAAAAAAGGCGAGAGCCCGGTTTATGAATTGGAAAATTTACGGGAATTTCTTAGCGGACGTCGGGGCTGCTATGGTGCGCCTCCTCCGTCTCCGTGCGGTGTGTGTGTGTGTGTGTGTGTGTGTGTGTGTGTGTGTGTGTGTGTGTGTGTGTGTGTGTGTAGAAGATGCTATGCAGAGAAAAGAGGCGATGCTGCTGGAGCGGCCCGATGTTGACTGAATAGGGAAAAAAATATATATCCACAATCCGCGATCAGTGCGTCTGGGCTACTATAAAGGTGCAGAAATCTGTCTTCTTTTCAGAGGAGAGCCATCGACCTGGATATGTGGCTTGTTATAATAACAGGAGGATGATATGTCATTCCGCGGCGGCAGCGACATGAAAGCGCGTTCTCATGGCAAGCAGGCACAGTGCAACAGTGGCGGCGCTCCTCTCCTCTCCTCTCCTCTCCTCCGATCCGTGCTCTACCGGCAAGTCAGGGGAATAAACACAATGAATGCGATGAATGCAAACCCCCCCAAAGCAAAGCTAGAACAGCAGCGTTATATGGGTGAAATAATGAACTGGAGAGTGTGAGGGAGGCAGGGGACAAAAGGTAAACGAAAAACAAAAAAAAGCGACCTTCTGTTCTTCTTGTTTGTTTCTTCTTTCTTCTTTAAATCGCGTGTCCTCCTGGCTTCTCCAGATGTCGGGAGGGTTATAGCTGGGGGTGCCGGGGTCCTCCAACGTTGTGTGTGTGTGTGTGTGTGTGTGTGTGTGTGTGTGTGGACGCGGACACGGACACAAAAGCCGGAGGAGGTGTATGTGTCGTGTGTGTGCGCGCGTGTGTGTGTGTATGTGTGCGTGTGTGTGCGCGCGCGCGAGAGAGATGCTCGTGGTGTGTCGGTGTGGTGGTGGTGGTGGTGGTGGATGCTTCTTGCTGCAGTCCTGGCTTCACAGCATCATCATCATCATCATCCTCATCATCATCATCCTGACTGGCTGACACACAGCGAAGAGGAGAGAGAGAGAGCGCAGGGGAGCGTTCTGACGTCACGACTCAGCGCGCAGCACAGCCAATCTGCGGCGTCCATTCGCGGCGTGCGTCTGGATAAGACCCGCCTCTGTCCGAATGCGATTGGACAGTTATAGTCCAGTACACCCCCCCTCCCTCCCTTTCTCCAGAGGCGTCAATTGGGTATGGCAAGCTATGGCAGCTGCCATACCTTAGCTACAGGGGGAAATAATAAAATGTAACTTTTCATTGTGCCTGTTGCTAAGGTATGGCAACGTGACGCGCGCGTGCAAGACACCAGTCATGTTGCCATACCTTAGCTTTTTCTGAACTGACGCCACTGCCTTTCTCTCTCTCTCACTCACTCTCACTGGCTCTCTCTCTCTCTCTCTCTCTCTCTCTCTCTCTCTCTCTCTGGAAAAGCGGCAGTTAGGACCGACGACCGACAGTTGCCCGGCACACACAAACGTCACGTCACGTGACGACGAGGCGAGCACACACACATAGAGGGATGCAGCGGCGTCAGAAGCAGCACCAGCTAGCCTACTAGAGGCTCATACTAGTGAGAAATAGAAATGAAGCTCCAGGTTGTAGCCTAGTGGTAGGCTAGTAGTAGCAGGTTCCTCTCTCTCGTCCTGGAGGTCTGGGGTTGACATCATCACTACCAGTAGCCTTGGAGGCTAAAAGGCCTCACGTGCGCCACGGGGCCCCTGGACATTTAATTGGCTACCAACTAATTAGGCTATATGGACGTCACCTGTAGGCATACCCCCACTCACTCACTCACTCACGCACTCTCCCAGACAGCCACTCACCTGTGCCAGCCTGGAGAGATGACGGACACATTGGGCTACAACACAATGTGTTTCTTTTGAGGCTATAGCCTATATTATATAGGCTATATACCTTCTTTGCGTTGGTCGCCAGTCTAGCCGCCTGGCTGGCGCAGAGACAGCCTATAGACTGCATGTCCGCATGCAGAGCATGCAGCGGACATGCGGTGGTCTATAGATGGTCTACCTGTTACTGACTGACTTGGAGAGACCCACCTGTGCGCGGAGCTCCCGCCATCATCACTGCGTGCGTGCGCGTTCTGCTCTGTCTGTCAGTTCTGCGTGGATGTGGATGGAGGGATCCTCCTGCGCCGCGAGCTGTCTGGCAGGGAGGCTATACCCGGGCTTTTTACTGCCTCAAATCTCACACACACTCACACACTTGGCACATTCTCGCACACACTCAGAGAGACTCACGCAAAACAAATCTCTCTCTCTCTCTCTCCCCCTCTTCCTATCTCTCTCTCTCTCTCTCTCTCTCTCTCTCTCTCTCTCTCTCTCTCTCTCCCCTCTCTCTCTCTCTCTCTCTCTCTCTCTCCCTCTCTCTCTCTCTCAGTCTCTGTCCGGTGCTGCTGTAGTAAAGATGCGGTGCGTCCTCATTGCTTGCCTATCTGCCTCCTCTAGATTCTGGTCAAGGTGACATTGCATTGCACTGCCTCCTGCTGTAGGCTACACACGCACTCTCCCAGACAGACATACACGCACAGTGCACATGCAGTCCCTCCGTGGAGCATGCAGCCAGCCCAGGGAGCCAGCAGCTTTCTATCGCACTATTTCACATCGCCATGTGAAACGCAACGGAGAGCCAGCCTTCTCCCGGACACACACACACACACACACACACACACACACACACACACACACACACACACACACACACACACACACACACACACACACACACACACACACACACACACACACACACACACACACACACAGCACAGGATGGATCCATCGCTATGTGTGGAAATACGTGGCAAATTTGAGGCAGATGTATTACTAGTATAGGCTACTCGCTGCAGTGCTGCAGTTCAGGACCTTTTTGGGAAGGGAGAGCTATACAAAAACATTGATTGATTGATTGATTGATTGATTGATTGATTGATTGAATACTTTATTAGACGTTTCCATAGGAACAGGTGCAGGACATGTCCATTTCACTGATAAAGGTCAACTAAAGGGATAAACGCCACAAGAAAGCTTTTGGGCTTGTTTAATTTGGGCGACATTAAATGACAGACAAATAAAGACAGAAAGTCGAAAGACAGAATACAAAACAAATGGTATTTACAGTAAAGGGCTGCAACTCATTTACTAGTCTGGAGTTGCAGCCACCTGTAAGTGACTTTTCAGAGTGGTTATAGGCATATAGGCCTCATGCCAGCCTAATAGGCTCCAAGAGCATCCATGCCTTTTTGATTGTAACCTTGGGCTTACAGGTTGCACTCCAGAATGATTGATTTTGTTTGTGCAAATCACGTTTCACAAAAATGGCATATAAAAAGGCACACAGAGACGGGGCCCAGGGGCCCTATAGCGTGATGTCAGTTAGGCTATCTGCAAGTTGCGGCAGCATGCAGCATATGGAAAAAGTGAAGTAGCCCATAAGCTGTAAAGCACACAGGCTACGAACATTCTTCAGTTTTTATTAGGTTGGAAGCTATGTGCAGATGTGAGTAAAATTGTGTTCACAGATTTTGTCCTGCAAAGCCTTGCTGCATTGAGAGTTGGGATGTGGACAATAGCCCCACACAGGCATATTACATGGCTTTTGGAAGGGTAGCCTATTTAAACTATACAAAACCATCAAAAATCCCTCTTCAAAAATAAAAAAATGAATTTTCCTCTCACTATTTTGCCATGTCCTAGTTAATAATAGTATTAAGAATAAAGGTCTTTTTGCAAGTCCACAATAATAGGCACCAATTTCTATTTCTATTCCTGCTTCATGTCAAGCAAATAACACATTTACTAAAAGGATCTTTCTATACCTCCAGAACAAGGCCATTCTTAGCAGCTGTGACCCACTCACACACACCTGCATTCCCCATAGTAGACTACAGCAATTTGTCTTGTCTAGTGGGCACGAGTTGACTTTTCCTAGGCCTAATTCTCTTTGCCAGTATTCATGGGTTGAGAGAGTGCTGACCACAGATGTTGGTCTTCTGTCGCCCCCTGTTGCCAATGAAAGAACATCACATCATGTGTATCCACTTAATTTGCCTAATACAATTATTGTAACACTAAGTATTGATCATAGAGGCGTTGGTGCAGTGTTAGCCTGCTGTCTATATGGCAATCCCAACCCCCCTTTGTTTTACCTACAGTCTTTTAACCTTTTTAACTTGTTTTTTCCAAATTAAGTTGTTTTTATCTTGTTCTGTAAAGCGACTTTGAGTACCTAGAAAAGCACTATATAAGTTGTACATATATTATTCTTATTATTCATATTATTCTTATTGTGGGCTCGCCTGAAAGGCGAGAACACTATGTTATCTTCATTATTGATATACTGAGTTCCTAGACAGTTCAAAGGCAAAAACACTATGGTTTTGTCATTATTTCCGTCGCATATCGTGTTCTGTTAGCCAATGAGGCGCAATTGGTGGAAAAAAAATCTGGGAGTGGTGTTAGCTGGAGTATTGGTTGAGCTTCACATGACAGTTAGCATGCTAGTATAGTCACGAGCGAGCCCACACTGTTTCGTAGGAACAGTATTTCTAGTTATTATATGATGATGCAAATGCTCCAAACATCATGTATTGCACACTAGTAGTAGCCTACCTGCTACGCTACCACGCGCTTTGCTATATCTGTATCTTCGATTTGATTGTTGACCTGACCTGTTTCCTGTTTTACTTCTCTCCTGCTCTTATCTCTCTTCCCACGAAAAACTACAAAATTATGGAGTGCACATAAAAAAGAATTTCATCCACTTCTTTAAACCTGTGCTGTTGACATTAGAAATTCATTCTGACCTGGTAGTGTAACATTACTACTACTGTAGGGGAGAGTTCAACATGCCCTCCAAAACCAGTGGTGCCCCTTTTCTTACAAATGGGTATCTCCACATGCCAGTCACCTATAACGCACCTGCAGTTAATTCCTAAAATCAATTGCTTTCTTAAAAAAAAGAAAAGAAAATCTATTAATAATTCACTCATTAAAGATAGATTGTCCACTTACTGAAAATTATGAAAAAAAATGCATCATGTCCTATGATTCTGCAAGTTGACCTAAGGTCAGTGTATGGCGGAGAGGGAGGGGGGGGGGGGGTCTGAAACAGCATGTGAATCATTTGGCCCTGAGATTCCTAATTGAATGTAGTCGTGCAAATCCATTTATGCAGATCCAGCTGAGAAATGTAATTTGAGGAAGTTGAATAAGTGCATCTTCATGTGTTCCTCTCGGCCAGATGACTCAGAGAGCCAGCCAGGCTGCTTATGTAATTGCAATCTTTGTTTCCACTGTGACATTGAAATGTTTCATCTTGAATGACTGTTTTGATTGCCATAAAGTCATGTTTTTCAGACTAGTATATGATTAATGGTTCCTGTTCGTTCTACAGTAGACTTTTGTGTGCGTGTGTGTGTGTGTGTGTGTGTGTGTGTGTGTGTGTGTGTGTGTGTGTGTGTGTGTGCGCGCGCGCGCGCGCGTGTGTGTGTGTGTGTGTGTGTGTGTGTGTGTGTGTGCGCGCGCACGTGCGTGCGTGCGTGCGTGTGTGTGTGTGTTAGATTTCCTAGGCTGGGCTAGGGATGGGACGATACGCGATATTATCGTTTATCGTGATAAAAAACACTCACGATAATCATATCGTGGACATTTAATTTATCGTGATATCGTCCTCCGTCATGCACTGGCATCAATTCACCTTTTATTTGCCGAGCTGCATATCCGGTTAAACCTTCTATATTGGTAAAAGGTATTTATAATATAGTACTTGATACAGTCTTTTTTTCACGCTATCAAATGTCTTTGCCAAAAAATAGCCGATCTACAAGTTCACAACGCGCCACGTTGTGATGCGTTGTGAGCTTGTAGATCTGCTATTTTTTGGCAAATGTTCCGCCCCAGGATAATGGATTTCTATTATCATGATAATATCGTAAATTGCGATTTTTTTTGTCACAATAATCGTGATATGAAATTTTCATATCGTCCCATCCCTAGGCTGGGCTCAAATATCATTTTTAAAATTACAGCATATCAAGATATTTCCCATTTTCACTTGAATACAACTGTGGCTTTCTTTAGACAGGTTTGTCTTCAGAAAGATGTACAGTGTTAGGCCAACAGGTATCTATCTGTCGTGTTTAGTTTCACAGTGTGAAACCACATGTTGTCCACATACTTTAGAGCAGTTTATTTGTCTAGCACGTTTCAACAACCAAGCAATTAAAAGTGTTTTATACAAAATGAAGCACATTAAGACGCTGATGAAGGCTCATAGCCGAAACACGTAAGCGTTTTTGTTTATTGGTGTGTGTGCCAATAAAAAAAGCACTTTGTCCTCCATTGATTTAAAGCTTTGGATGTGCTACCTTTTTGGGATACTTTTTATAGGTACAAAAAAACACATTAGGACATTTGAATACAGTTAAACATAGTTATTAAAGAGGTATAAGAACAGAAAATAACTATAAACTAAAACAAAATGTATGAAATGACGATATTGCTTAAGAAATGAATGAAATAACTCAACTGCAAACACAAATGTCTTCTTCAGCTTTGTTTTATAACAACTGAGAGTTGTAGCAGACCTCCAGTTTTCTGTGGGGCATAAAAAGCTCTGAACGCTGCTTTCTCCACTTTCAGTTTAGACTCTGGGGACAGAAAGCTGACCTGTCTCAGACGACCTGCAATGTCTGGATGGTTCATGATGTACCATAAGATTTTGGCCCTAAAACCATTCAAGGCATTTGTTTGTCGGCTCCAAACAATTCCTTCAAACAGATCAACAGACCCACTGATGCACCCAAACGTTAGTTGTACACATGCAGGCACAAAGAACAGATTGTCCACAACTTGAAGTTTTGGTCTCCAGGTTTACTCATCCCAAAGATGTGCATACAAACAGCTTCAGGTCGGTATTGTATCGTTCTCTGTCACGCTGTGGCTCTGGCACTTGTAAAAACCATTTGTCCTTGCAGGTAACCTGCAATGTCTGTCTGGCATGGTTCATAATGTAAAGGAGACCCTTTCCTAATGACCCAGGCCTACATATTCCCTTTCTGTTAATCAAATAGGCCTGGGAGAGGCGTACCCTTGGTGCCCAAATAATTTAATCTATCAAACTAATAATGCCAAATAATAACAATCATGATATAATAATGATTAGAATAAACAAAACAGTGAAATGGCTTCTACAGTGTTATAAACCAACTGTAGTATTTTTAAATACATTATTTGACAGACAGGATGCCAGAACCCATAAGCGTCTCAGAAAGATGAAAAAGTAGGTCAGAACCCAAAAGTGTGTTGTGATTATGTTCTGACAGTCACATGTAAAACAACAACAGCTACAACCAGGATTGCCAACTACCTGAAATTAAGATATTTCTTAGATAAATAAAAAGTAAACAATAAAATCTCACTGTAAAGATGTACAGCTTTTCTATATTATATCGCACACTGTATGCATCTGGGGGGAACACTAACCAAAAAGAATGGATCTACAAGCTGGGGCGGCATAGCTCAGGGGTAGAGAAACCGTTTTTAGAGCACGAAGGGTTCCCGAAGGGTTCCCAGCTCGAATCCGGGCTCCCCCTGAGTGAATGTCGAAGGGTCCTTGGGCAAGACTCTGAACCCCTAGTTGCTCCCGGTGAGCAGGTTGGTGCCTTGCATGGTTTCCTCCGCCACCGGTGTATGAATGTGTGTGTGAATGGGTGAATGTAATGCACAATCTCTGTAAAGCGCTTTGGATAAAAGCGCTATATAAATGCACCATTTACCATTTACCATTTAAGCTAATCGGCGACTTTTGGCAAGAGTTTTGCATACTGTATATTAAAATTGCAAGATTTGTGTCATTGACCGATTCCCCAAGCAACAAAGTATCAACAAGTTCAACAAGAGACAAGTGGTTTTCCAAATATGGGACGATTCCTTATTTCAAGGGACGGCTGACAAGCAGGCTGGTTGTCCAAGCATGTACTGTGGTTATTCCATGGTATCATGGGATTTGTGGTTGGACAGTAGCTTCCTATTCCAGCTCATTTCCAATCTGACACACTGTGTGTGTGTATGTACGTGCATGCATGTGTTGTGTGTGTGTGTGTGTGTGTGTGTGTGTGTGTGTGTGTGTGTGTGTGTGTGTGTGTGTGTGTGTGTGTGTGTGTGTGTGTGTGTGTGTGCGCGCGTGCGTGTCTGTGTATTTGTGTGTTAAAGTAATCTTGGATAGCTGCCCGGGCGCTGACTGTGTGAAAACCCAACGTTCCAGCATTGGAGAGACACTTAATGAGCTTTCACATAAATCCAGACCATTCCCCTTACCCTTGCTTCCGAAAATGTACGTGTGTGTGTGTGTGTGTGTGTGTGTGTGTGTGTGTGTGTGTGTGTGTGTGTGTGTGTGTGTGTGTGTGCGCGCGCGCGTGCGTGCGTGCGTGTGTCTGTGTCTGTGGGAGTGTGCGTGCCTGCAATGTGGATGATCTGTAGGACATTGAGTTTACTCTTCATTTGCACTCATTGGAAGTCATTCTAATTTCTAGATAAATGTATCCATGTGTATGTGATGGTGAAATAGAATGAGAGCTCTAAAGCAAACATGTCACCTCATTTAGCAGAGCAGGGGTTTGGAATCCTTTCTGATTGTGTGACCCATCACCCATATAAAGCTTAATTCATACTTGTTTGCTTGGCCATGGTGCTCGCCGAAGTTTATTTTGGGTGGATTGGTGAGCAAATACCAGAATGTTAAGGAAATTAGGCCAAATCCTGAAACAGTTCTACATCTGCCCTTCAGGTGTGGCCAGAATGAGGGGCAGGAGCACACATCTAGCTGCGAGTGTGTGTGAGTGTGTGTGTGTGTGTGTGTGTGTGTGTGTGTGTGTGTGTGTGTGTGTGTGTGTGTGTGTGTGTGTGTGTGTGTGTGTGTGTGTGTGTGTGTGTGTGTGTGTGTGTGTGTGTGTGTGTGTGTGCGCGCGCGCGTGCGTGTGTGAATGCGTGTGTGTGCGTGCGTGCTTGCCTCCTCTATCTGTTTCATTAGTATTTACTGGTGTTGAAATGAGGACAGTTACATTGGCCCAGTGATTTCACAGTCACCTCACTCTTCAGGGATATTACATTTATTTGCATCACTCAGCATTACAAGGACACGCTGACATTATTGATCAACTTCTCAATGTTCTTGTGTGTCCCTCCCTCCCTCCCCACACACATACTCACACACTAACACACACTTAATAAGATCAGTCACAGTTCCTACTTCCTATGTGTGTGCACTGCAGTGTGTTACTTTACATTGCACAGTGTTTATCAAACATCTTCATGTCAAGGACCCCTAAATCGATACGTATTACCCTGCGGACACCCATTTGAAATGATGTGTTTCCATGGACCCCATGGAGTGAAGCTCTTAGTTGTTAGCTAGATTAGATTTAGTGCAGAATTCAACAACTGTTGTAAGTGGGGTGGCAAAGCTCAGGGGTATGGAGATCTGCAGGGGACAGGGGTAGAGAAACCGTCATTAGAGCACAAAGGGTTCCCGAAGGGTTCCCTGTTCGAATCCGGGCCCCCCCTGAGTTAATGTCGAAGAGTCCTTGAGCAAGACTCTGAACCCCTAGGCTCCCGATGAGCAGTTTGGTGCCTTGGATGGTTTCCTCCGCCATCGGTGTGTGAATGGGTGAATATAATGCACAATCTATGTAAAGCGCTTTGGATAAAAGCGCTATATAAATTCACCATTTACTATTTAAATCGGGAGAGAGAAACATATGATTTGAATAGTCATTCTTATTCTCTCATTCTCACCTTCTAGCTGGGGAAGTAATAGGGAAATGTACCACCTTCTTTTTTTAATATAGGCTAGGCTATACATGTATATAGCAAAATAGTGAAAATGGACGATCGACAAGCTCACAATGTGTTGGCTTGAAGAATGGCTATTCTTTAGCAACTTTTGAAATAGATCTTAATATTGATAAACTGTTCCTAATTATGCTGTGGACCCCCTGGAACTGTTTCTGGGTCCCCAAACCCCACTTTGAGAACCAGTGTCATTCTAAATACTGGAGTCACATGCAACCAGTGTGCATGTCAACAACATTAAGTTGGTCAGAGGGTTTTCTGGCTCAAAAGCCAGTGTATTCCTTGTTAACACATTAACATAGGAACATTACATATGTAATTAACATTACATAGGTCTAACAGTGAATGTGAAATTATAGATTTAGTATCGTTTCACAATCTGCTGTATTCGGTTATTAAAACTATGTACATTTATACATAAGTTGATTTAAATTTAAAGATCTTAATGAAGAGACCAAAACATACAATAATATTGTATATCTTGGTCACCCATTGGTCCCTGGATGGTTATTGCACTTTTTTGTTTGCTTTAATCAACTTAAAGTGGGGTAGGCAGCGGTCTGTAACTCTGGGAGTCAGAGTTATGGAATCCTTGAAATTCAAAGGTTTGACAGCCACTGCAACAGGGGGGTCCGGGACCCCTAGGGGGTCCTCAGAGTTACACAAAGGGTCCTCCAAATCTTTGTGTGATAGAAACTTTTTTTCTCCTTTTTTATATTAACCACTTGCCAAGAATAACAGAATCTACAAGCTCACAACGCCTCGCAGCTTAGATCAGTTATTTTCGGCAAAGAGGTTTGGTATAGACTGCACTCTGTACTAGACTACTAGTACAGGGTGAATGGTCAAATGTATTCATTATTGACGGTCATATGTGAAAACACAAATTGACATGAATCCAAAATAAACTGATGATTGTGCCGTCAAACGATGAAACTATATGGAATCTATGAACAGGTTGTGGGGGTCCCTGCTTCATCTCTCTCTCAACTAAGGGGTCCTTGGCCTGAAAACGTTGAAGACCCCTGGTTTAACTGAATATGTTTTGAATGTGTGCACTTGGTGCCATCTAGTGGAAAAAAATAGGCTGTTAGCTGTTCACAAACCTTTTCATGCCATGGACTCCCCAAATTGATATATATATATATATATATTTGGCCGCGTACCCCCATCTAAAAATGTGTTGTACCAGGGACCTCAGAAGAGAAGATTTATGTAAAAAGAAAAAGAAGAAAATTCTCAATATTTTTCAAAAATGTTCAAAGATAGCAGATGTATACAAGCTGTGAGCTTGTAGATCTGCTATCTTTGAATAGCCAATGTATAAATGGATGAAGTGGTTAAAATGATTCTGATGAACTACTATTATATTAACTACTTTTGCTGCAGGGACCACACCTTGAGAACCACTTTGCAAAAGCTTATAATTTTGCATTAGAATCTTATTTAAGTTGAAGATTATTTAAAAATACAGCAACAGCTATTTATTACTGGACATTCTGAGGGGCTTCAGTAGGATCGGTTAGGGTTGATAGGAAAACTAGAAAGAAGAAGGTAACTTCATACTATTTCCAGTTTATTTGCACATACTGAGGATTTGACTTGGTGGGGTTGGCATGTTATGTCAGCAAATCAAATCACACCCTGTGTCAGGGTGTTTCACACCCTATAACTGAGTTATAACGCATTAAACTTAAACTAGTAATCTCAATCTCTCAGATTAGTTCTTGTGTAGGCTACATGCAATCCATACAGTCAATTACAATGTGTTGGTAAACATGATGTATAAAGGCCATCATTTTGCTGTGAGATTATAGACGAAAGCAACAACCTCTCTTTTCTCAACCTCGATATCTCTCTATCTCTATCTTCTATCGCTGTATTTTCTTAAAATTGACTGCTTTGCTATAGAGATAAAGTATTTTTAAAAATAGAACATTAAAGATAACCACTTACACCCTATATAGGTGATAGGTATTTTGTTATGGTTCATATCATCTTTTTATCAATACATATTGATGACCACCTGAAGTTTAAGGCACAGTGACTGTGTCATAAAATGTCATGTACAGTACAACACAAGGTCTCCGTCTGGTAGAAATCAGGCCTTATCTACTGCCATGGAGCCTGTTCCGAAAACAATGAGAATTGTTTTGGTATTCTAAGGCTCAGCTTGTGTCATCCAGACACTAGCAAGGACATCTTCCCCCAGGAACCCTGTATACGGACTCTTTGTCTTGTCATTCATGGACAAGAAACATATCCTATGAACTGTTGAAACGTCATCCACTGACTGACCAAATGACCATACTTATACTCATGTCAAAACATAATTTGTCAGAGAGAGCACAAACCATTATTTATGTACTGTATACCTGTCTTGAATACTCTCTTTCCATAGTAAATATTCCATTCTCACTCTGATCACTCTCCTGTCTTATTTCTGTGTGATGGATTATTGTATCTCATATGGGAATAAGAAGGTGTTGTTGTTTACAAATAATATATTCATCAATAGGCCTATACTTACTACCAGTACCAGGGTCTATAATTCATGGTCACATTTCTTACATAAGTAAAAGTCCAGAATTGAGAATGTACTTGAGTAAAAGTAGGCCTACAAAAAGTAGTAAGAATACTCTCATTAAGAATGTTTGTCCCATTTCAAGTTTTCAAATAAAATGTAGGCTACAAAGATCTTTTGAAAACAGCAGATCTACAACCACAATGCGTCACACCGTGATGCATTGTGAGCTTGTAGATCATCTATTTTCAAATGGCCAGAATGTATAGGGTTGAAGTGGTTGATGAATGTTTTCTAATATAATAATCAAAATCTTGTGGTGGAATAAAAGTACAATATTTGGTGGTGGAGAAGGTATAAGGCTTGGTGAGCTAAGGGTTGCTTCACTGCTTTTTGCGGATGATAGATACATAAAGTGGTTCCTGTGAGCCAAAAGGCTTACTATTCCCTTTAGTTGACCTTGTACCAGTGATTTATACTGTCATGATGAAACTGTTCTTTTTCTTATGAAAACTTAAAATAAATTCTTCAATCAATCAATCAATGATGGAGCCATTGGTCCGAGACCTTCAGCTCTCACTGGATAGGTTTGCAGTGGAGTGTGCGACGGCTGGAATGAGGATCAGCATCTCTAAACCTGAGGCCATGGTTCTCAGCAGGAGATGGATTGTACAGTCCAAGTAGGGAATGAGACTTTACCCCAGGTGAAGGAGTTCAAGTACCTCTGCTCTGGGTCTTGTTCACGAATGAGAGAAAGGGGAAGACGGAGAAGGAGATCAGCCGGAGAATCGGAGCAGCAGGAGCGGTTTTGTATTCAGTCGCTAAATCCAACGTATTCTTGTTAAGAAAAAAAGAGTTGAGCCGGGAGGCAAAGATCTCTGTCTACCGAGCAATCTTCGTTCCTATTCTCACCTATGGTCATGAAGTGTGGGTCATGACCAAAAGTACAAGGTCATGGGTACAAGCGTCCGAAATGAGTTTTCTCAGACGGGTGGCTGGTATCTCCCTTAGAGATAGGGTGAGAAGTGCAGTCTCCCGAGAGAGACTTGAAGTAGAACCACTGCTCCTACACTTGGAAAGGAGTCAGCTTAGGTGGTTCGGGCATCTAGTCGATGCCTCCCGAGCGCCTTCCTGGAAGGTCCTTGATGCACGTGCCACTGGGAGGAGACCCCGTGGCAGACCAAAGACCAGATGGAAGGATTATATCTCCACACTGGCCTGGGAATGCCTCTGTATGCTCCTGGAGGGAGTGGAGGAAGTTGCTCAGGATAGGGAACTCTGGAAATCTCAGTTGGAAATGTTACCCCTGCAATCCGATTCCGGATAAGCGGTTGAAGATGGATGGATGGATGAGTAAAGAAAAAGTAGGCCTACTAGAAATTGGAAATACTCCAGTAAAGTAGAAAAAAACAAAAAAAACAAAAAAAAAAACAAAAACAAAAACTCAAGTCTACTAAAAGAATAGTATAGTGTTTCAGTAAATGTACTTAGTTACTACTGGTTAATAGTAAGTGGGGAGGGGTGTCAATGTGCTGTATTTACAGCAGATGGCGTTATTGTTCAATGTTAGTATTTACACAACTGGAGCATTATCCAGGGATTCAGTAGGAACTCATCTTTAAATGGTGGATTTACTGTATATAGCGCCTTTATCCAAAGCACTTTATATAGATTGTGCGTTACATTCTTCCATTCACACACACCGATGGCGGAGGAAACCAACCTGCTCATCGGGAGCAGTTAGGGGTTCAGTGGTCTTGCTCAAGGACACTTAGACAGTAACTTTGGGGGATCGAGCCGGGATCGAACTGGGAACCTTCTGTTTGCCAAGTGGCCACTCTACCCCTGAGCCACTGCCCCGATTTTCATCTAAACATCAACATACTCTGTTTAATATTGAAGTACAGAGTTAACATTTTACAGTGTAAGATTTTATTCACCTTTTGACTATAGTATTCTAACTGACAGTTGTATTTCTTGAAACATTTATGAAGACTTTTGAGCATCAATATCATTGTCTATATCCATGAATAGTACAATGTATTTCAAGATCTTTAACGTTATATAATCTCACACAAAAACACTTCCATTCAAACAAGTAGTCCCACAACTATCTATTCTAATAGCATCTTAATTATCTGATTATTACAATTACGTTTTATTTTCAGTAGGCCTTATTGTTAGTCCGTTGTTCCCCATCCCTGTTCACACTGAATGGACATCCGGCAGCCATCTTGTGGAGGGACAGTAAACATGATGGTCACGTAGATGATATTTCTTTATCACTGTGAGTTTGTTTGTTCAGCACTAGTGTGGGTCTGGGTACTGTGGGAAAGTTCCCTTTTGGTTCTGCACAGAGTTCAAATACATAATACAACACAACACAACACACATGCACATCTAGAGCAGTGGTCCCCAAACCTTTTAGCTAAAGACCTAGAAGAGAAATGAGATGTTTGCCCATGACCCAAAATAGTGAAAACAGCAGATCTACAAGCTTACAAAGCATCGCTTTGTGCCAAGTTGCGTTGTGAGCTTGTAGAACTATACTATTTTCACTACTTCTTCTTTTATGGAAATGTTTGCAATAATATATCGTCGTTGTCGGATGGAAACCTCGTATCTCCAAGTTTCAAATGTGTATATTTTTTCACAAAGTAAAGCCCTGCTTCATCGTACAAGGCCGTCACACAAAAGTAGTGAAAACAGCAGATCTACAAGCACACAACGCCTCGCACCGCGAGGCGTTGTGTGCTTGTAGATCGGCTGTTTTCACTAGTTTAAATCATTTTTAAAATGAAAAATGCTAAACAAAAGGTTTTGGACATACAAGGTTTTCACCCGACAACGACGATATACGGTAAATATTTTTAAATATAGATGAAAATGGAAAAAGGGGGACATTTACTCACAACCCATAAAAATTGGTCCGAGACCCAAAGATGGGTCCCGACCCACTATTTGGGAAAAAAGTGATCTAGAGAACTTTGACATCACTTTGAGGATACAATGACAAACAAGGATAGTGAAAATATGAAAATAGGCCTATGTAAATCATATAGGCTTATCTTTCTCAGTTTCTTTTGTTTGTCTTTTGTTGTTGTATTTTGCGACTAAAAGTATTTGCTTTGTAAGTGCTATGTCATTGATATTGCACAATTTCTTCATTTCGTCTTTGTTTTATATGCTTTCATCTTCGAAATAAAAGGAAAATATTTGTCTTGTGGGACTGAGACTCTCCCCACAAAGCACTATAAATGCAGAGTCCTGGGCACACACAAAACAACACCTCATATTATACAGCATGAAGGGGCAGCACAACAGAATATATCATTGACTATATCATGTACATCTTTATGCATTAAACATTTTATAGCTACACCACACTATTATATCAAATAAATAGTAGGCTATCTAAGGCAAAGAAATGTATTTCTCAACCACAGCTACAAAATGGAGAATAATGGCGGGGTGTTGTTTAGAGTTGTTTTTCAGTAACTGACAACATAATTACTGTACAGTAGCATTTTCCTCAAAACATTGCAGCACACGGGACAAAATCAGCTCTATCATAATATTGTGTTGCCTGGAAGGCCACCACAACACAGTCAGAGACACGAGATAGTAAACCTTTCTTGGGCAAACAATATTATTATATCAGTGTCTGAAAATAAGAATGATTATTGATTTAATGGTCAAATAATCCTGTAAAGAAAACAAACCAAATGAGACCCATGGAACAGTAATAGCTGGAATCCCTGCTGGACAAAAAAGGGATGAAAGTGAAAACATTTGTTAGTAAACACTGAAGAAATATGAGACTTCTGGACTCTGGAGTGTCCTTGGTTGCAGGCCTGCAGTTGATTGAGGCTATTTGTTTTGCAAGCCAATATTGTTTACTTCTGAAATTCTCCAGTTCTAGCCATGCCTACTGGTTTACACAGTTGGTGACCGAATGCATTCCTCACGAATCCAATCCACTTATAGTTATAACCATGTACAGTATCATTATGGCACACAGAGTCAGGCAACGTTGTTGGTTCCTCCCTGGCTGACTTACACATAATATGTACAAGAAAAATAGTAATCTCTATGGTTGTTGTTTCAAATCCCTGACCTAGCTGCAGGAATAGATCTTAATCACTGACTACTCTCATCTTCAACAGAAATCGGTGAAGTGTCCGGGCACGTCCTGATAATGCAAACGCCGATAAGGCAAACGCCGATAAGGCAAACTAATGTACTAAACCTCCTTTTGTTATGGTGAAATGTGAGCTCACCTGCATCGCGTTTCATGATCCCATTCATGCGTTTATCGTGCACTTGCCCAGGCCTTACGGCCTGGGCATAAATATAACGATTGCATTCACCACGGCTTCGTAACTTCAGCTCTCACTTCGCGGGCACTCGCGCCTGCGGCGCTCGGGCGCGAAGAGCAGGACCAAGGTCCGCTGGCCTTCACGCCGCTTGCAATGTCGTGGACAATAACTGTGACATATAACCATTGTATTGCTCAAAATTCTTTATTCATCACTACGGTAGGAGACCCGGGCGCCGCTTGCAATGTGTTTGCTTTATCGGCGTTTGCCTTATCGGCGTTTGCCTTAGCAGGATTTCCCCAAGTGTCCTTGAGCAAGGCACATACTCTCCCAATTGTTTTGTAGCAGTGTTCATTTTGACAGCAAATTTAGATTTTGTTTAGTCATAGTCGACATAGTTGACTAAATATCATGGCATTTTAGTCGACTGAATGTAGGCTATATGATTTTGTTGACAAAGATGTATTTTGGCAGGCCTTGATGGCGTCGTCGTAACGGCTGATTTTACGATTGGTTGCATGCTGAAAATAGCCAATCTACAAGCTCACAACGTGTCGCGCTGCAACGCAACCAAACATAAAATGACTTGCCTTTTAGTTCCGCTGGATCTCTTCTCCACTAGTCCCTCCCTAACATTTTAGTGTAGTTTTTATTTGTTTACGAAATTGTCAATACATTTAGTCTTAGTTTTAGTCATCATAGCTTAGTTTTTGTTTCGTTTCTATTCAGTTTTCGTCAGTGAAAAAAAGATAATTTTTCGTCATAGTTTTAGTCGCAGTAACACTGTTTTGTAGAGCTTGTCAGTGAGCAACAAAAGAAATTGGCTGATGTTGCACTGGACAGCAGGGACGTGCAGAGAATGTTAGAGAGGCAGGGGCTGAAATTTAAAAAAGGGCCTTTTGGTGAAAATATCAAAAATAGCAGACCTCCAAGCTCACAGGTCGGCTATTTTCGATGCCTTATTTCTACACAGAGAGGGCAATTTTTTTCAACATAAGCTGCTGCATTCAAGTTCAGGAGAGTTTGGACAAGGCAATTCTCTTGAATGCTGCCTTCAGGTATGGCATGTGCATTTCCTACACCATAAAAAGTAAAAACTGCGTTCCTGGTCTGGAGAGGGCACTTTTTTACAGACTTATAAAAGGGCAGGGACTCAAGCCCCCTTTGATGTCATGTCTGTGTGCACATGCCTGCTGGACAGCTCCAAGTGGGCATGTATGTGTATCTGTAAAACACCATGCGTTCTTAGCAAAGGCCCTCAAAGTAAACAAAGGTTATAAAGAGAAACCTGAAAGCGTCTCTCGTTATTATTTTTCTCCTCCAAGATATTTATTATAAATGTTCCGTCTGTTTCCATTTCAGAGCACACATGCAGGCAGGCTTAGTGTATACACCGTTGAGATGCACAGGGGATTTGAGGATAATGTGTACATGGGTAACATTATGAGCCAAGTCAACATAGACAGACACAAGGTCTACTAGAAAGGTGCACTCCTCAGAGCACAGATCTTCACCAGGCTGGGTTTGCCTACCCACTACCCAGGGCAGTGGTGGGTGGGGTGCAGCCATCAGGACACAAGAAACGTGTTACAAGAGAAGTAAATTAAATACCCCTTCAACCTTTAGTGATGATCTGAAACACATTGAATGAACACACATGTCCTCGTTTCCATAGCGCCAGTTATTTAAGACTTAATGAGTATAATGGTTATTATAGGGATTTGCATCAGATCAGATGTCCTTCTCATTCAACTGGTCCATAGTTCTACAGTACCATCTCATACCCTAACTGTATCATGAAGCATAAATCAATACACGTGTTAAACAGGGAAGTTCACAGAGCTAATGTATTGTAGCCATCCATTACAATGTTCTGTTTAACTCACTTAGCGCCGAGCGACTTTCGGGGCGACTAACTAATGATGGCGTTTAGTGCCGAGCGACTCGGAGCGACTTTTATATAAAAGCATTGTTTAAGCTTTTAATTTGGGTTGATAGACGGAGCGGAACGGTTAGCTTACCTTCGACTAGCATACAGATGAAAACCGTGAAAAAAAAGGATACGATTATGACGTCACCTTTAAGCCATAGCTTCCTGTTTACGTAGGCCTCTGTTAGCCGCTAGGCTCAATGCAAACCATCCGACCCTCACGTAGCTTCACTAGGTCGGATTTTGATTCGGAAACTTTCTGTGTGGCATCTATATACGTTCCGATGCCCATACCAATGGTGGTTTGAGACGATCAAGCACGAATTGAGCAGTATT
Source organism: Nannobrachium achirus (assembly GCF_963921795.1). Taxonomy (NCBI): domain Eukaryota; kingdom Metazoa; phylum Chordata; class Actinopteri; order Myctophiformes; family Myctophidae; genus Nannobrachium; species Nannobrachium achirus. The sequence continues at coordinate 13,289,642 of NC_137817.1, forward strand.
GAGCTCAAATGGCGGCCCGCGGCCTGTCCATTGAATGTCAATGGAGAGCATGTCATTGTACCATCCTGTTATGTCATGAACCTTGTTTTTTATTCTGACTTAACATGGGACCATGGAAAGTCTATGAGCTATGGCTCACTCTAGTGGTCATCTTGTGGCATCTGCAGGCACGTGTACCTGTTTATGTAATGTGATTTTGGGGATTCAATATAGCTATTTCCTGGCGTTATAAGCGCAGATTCATATTGAAATCTGGCTCGCTCGGCGCTAAGTGAGTTAAGATTCCAATTTTGTTATTTTTACAACTTTTACAAAGTTTTGCAACTTCACAGATAAGATTGTTGAGACTGAGATTGAGATTCATAATAGTGTAGCGTCGTCCAGGAGGCGAACTCGGGACCCCGATATCCCAGGCATGTGCGCTAACCACTCAGCCAAAGTGCCAAGCACATTGGCGAAAGCCAACGCACACACCGTATAGCCTACAGTCGTCCCCTCTACCTGGAGGCGTGACCACGCGCGCCGGCCAGGAGCTAAGCTCGACTTTGAAATCGGGGGGTCCGAGCGCGACTGTCGTCGACTACAAGGCATAGGGTCTACAACGCAGAGGAACTGACGGAAATCTCCAAAAGTACCTATTTGTACTGCTGCCACCAATGTAGGGTCGGCCAGGAGGCGAACCCGGGACCCCGATATCCCAGGCATGTGCGCTAACCACTCAGCCAAAGTGCCAGGCACGTTGGCGAGGGCCAACGCACACACCGTATAGCCTACAATAGTACAGCATATTGTCTCTGTTGGAGATAAGAGGTTTTTGCCTGTAGCCCATGTTGTTTTTCCCTATAGCCCATGTTGTATACTGAACCAAACACAGCACAGCAGTATATGGCGTGGTCTATTGGAAAGGGGAAAGGAAGGGCGGTTAGATGCTAGAACTCTTGTCAGAGCTTGTACCCTAAACAAAGAGTCACAGGGCAGAGGGACTTTGTTGCTGTCAGGTGGAAACCTCATACTGTTCAGGATTCATATTCTATAATGTACAAGCTCACAACGCGTCACATTGCCATGTATTGTGAGCTTGTACATCTTCTATTTTTATGACACTTAGAACAAAGTAGGGCATTCATTTTGTGACGGTTCCCTCATTAGGAGGATATACTGTAGGCCTGTAGGCCGTACGGTTTGATATATTGGTCACTCCTAGGTTATAGTTTTGCTTATTTGCTTTATATTAATATGTTCTGTTCTCCTTCCCATAGGACTGGGGAGCAGCATCGTTAAGACTGATTGGTGTGCACCTGGGCCCGGTCCACACCTATAAAAGCCTGCTTCCCCAGTCCTCTCCCAGCTCTCCTCACTCCAGCTCCTCTCCCACCATTCCCCTTACTTGTTATTTCTGTTAGCACATGCAACACTCACACACTACATCTCTCACTCATCCATACATGCACTTCACTACTGATCTGACTGACTTGCACACCTCACTCTTCATTTTGGTATGTTTCATTAACTTTAATTATTTAAATAAATTGTTTAAACTTTGTTTTGACTGCGTCTCCCCCAGTTTTTGTTATGTTCCATGTAACCCCTAGGCCAGGAACATAACAAGTGGGGGCTCGTGCCGGTAAATTTTGACTTTTTATGCAGTGAGTTTGGAGAATCAAGTGATTCTCCCTTCTGCATTTGTTTGCTAGTGCTGCGCTGCAATAGTAGAGTCAATTGGCTAAATTCTGCAATAGTAGAGTCAATTGGCTAATTTGGGCGTCGGTTAATGGCTCGTTGGCGCTGTGGTTTTGTGAATGCAGTGTCTTCATTTGGGAATCATTCCGGGGGTTCCTTTGTCCTGTTTGATCAACAGTCCGGTGAGTACAGAAAGCGCTGCTATGCTTTTTGGTCTGGACTTTAAGTTTGGGGAGATGCAGTCAACTTTTTGGGTTGAATTTAACATGGGTTTTGCTTAAGTTGCATTAGTATTTGGTTAAGTTTGGTGGGGAGGTTTTTCCTGGTTTATTGTGCTGCTAAAGTGAAAGTTAAAGAGTTTCCTGGCTGGTTTTAATTCATTTTTCATACAAGTGTCCCTGTGAGGTGCGTTTTTTATTTTTCAGCTACTGGGGTTAAAATAATGCAAGTCGTTTAGGCCCGGGTGGTTTAGGTGCACGGGGCGGCTGGAGATTGCGGGTGCGTACCGGTGTGTGCGTACCCCGTCTCGGGAGCACAGCCAGGTGGTGTACGCAGGTTGCCAGCTAGTGGTTGCCTTTCCTACCCCTGGGTTAAGCTAGGCCTTTGCGGTGGCCTTCATGTGCATAAATACCCACCGTTAACCAGCACATCCAGTCGGGTGGAGTTAGCGGGGTGGTTTAAATAGTGGGGCACTTGTATTTTGTTTCGTTTGCCAGCTGGGGGATCTGTTAAAGCGCACGTGAGCCAGGATGGTTACAGTAGATGAATTTGTAGATTCTCCTTCTGAGGAACTGTTAAGTCAATGCACCAAAGACCAATTACTTAAAATAGCAGAACATTATAACATTGAAATTGAGCCAGTTGACAAGAGATTAAAGGAGACTTTATTTCAAGTGTTGAGAGAGAATTTATTTCAGAAAAGTGTTCCTGAGCATGTGGGACAAGGGGCATTGTCGGCTCCAAAAAAGTCAGATGTCACAGCGGTGGCGCCGCCGTTTGTGATGCCTGTAGTGTCACCAGGGTTGTCTTTTGAACAACAAAAAGAGTTAATTTTGTTGCAAGCTAAATTACAAGCAGATCAGGAAAAGGTGAGGCTAGACACACAGTTTGCTCAGGAAAGAGTGAGACTAGATACTCAGTATGCTATTGAAAAAATGAAATATGATACTGAACAAGCTAAAATACAGGTGGAGCAGAACAGGTTAGATTTGATAAGGGATGGTAAGATGGAACCTGCTGCACAAGTATCTCCTAGACCTGCAGATCAGTCCGAGGGGTCGTTTGACATAAATGGAAATCTCCGTCTGGGGTCCAAGTTTTCAGAACGTGATCCAGAGACATTTTTTGTTATGTTTGAGCGTGTGGCTGACCTGCGTAAATGGCCTGATTCGGCGCGCACATTGATGTTACAGTGCGTCTTAACCGGCAGGGCACAAGAGGTTTTTTCGGCATTGTCTGTGGCTGACAGTCAAAAATATTCCCGTGTTAAAGCAGCGGTGCTTAAATCCTACGAGCTCGTCCCCGAGGCATACCGCCAGCGGTTCAGGTTTTCTAAGAAACATGACAAGCAGTGTCATTTGGAATTTGCACGTGATTTAACTACGTCTTTTAACCGCTGGTGCAACGCCTCGGAGGTAACAGAGTTTGAAGAGTTGAAAGTTGAAAGTTTGTTTTATTTGACAGGGACCGTGCTCATTAATGGACATGTCAGTTTTCACTTCAATGTAAATGAGCTAGAGTTAGCCAGCCGTAGGCTAATTTTCATCTGTGGTCCCTGGACCCCCCCTTGGTGGTGATCAACCCCCCAATCCAACCCTTGATGCTGAGTGCCAAGCAGGGAGGCATTGGGTCCCATTTTTATAGTCTTTGGTATGACCCGGCCGGGGAATTGAACCCCCAACCTCCCAGTCTCAGGGCGGACACTCTAACCACAAGGCCACTGAGCTGAGTTGTGTGACTTGATGATTTTGGAGCAGTTTAAAAATTCTGTTCCTGCTCGAGTGGCGACTTATATTAATGAGCAGAAAGCGCGCACTGCTGCAGACGCGGCAGCGCTCGCTGATGATTTTGTCTTGACGCACCGTGAAGAGTTTAATGCGGGAGGTGGCAATCATGCTGCCAATGAGTCACATAGCCGATATGATAAACCTCATCCTGTCGAAGCTAAAAGTAACAGCAGTGGTAATGTGCGTGAGTCGGAAAAGGTCTGCAATCATTGTCATAGGCGGGGCCACTGGAGATCAGATTGTTTTAAGTTGAACGGTTACCCAAAGACTGACAATTTTAACGCAGGTGATCGGCAACCAAAAGGGGCTGGCATGTCCGCTCCAGTTCATCCGGTGTCCACTTGTGTTACACCACATTTCGGTCAAAATAAAGATGCAGTAGTTGCAGCAGTAGATTCTTACCGTCCATTTATCATGAAGGGTTCTGTCTCTTTGGTGCAAGGTGGGGAAGAAGTACCTGTAACTATTTTGAGAGACACGGGGGCTTTTGACTCATTTATTCAGGCTGGTGTTCTTCCTTTAATCAATGATTCTGACACGGGTGACAAAGTCCATATCCGGGGCATAGACATGAACATACTGTTGGTTCCCTTGCATAAAGTGATGCTTAAATGTGAATTGTTCCAGGGAGAAGCAAAGCTTGCTGTGCGCCCAGCACTGCCGATTCCAGGGGTGACGGTCATCCTGGGTAACGACCTGGTTGGTGCTCGGGTGTGGGCAGAGGGTCCACCGCCGGCAATGGTGATGTCCATTCCCCTGGTGACGGGGGAAGGGAATAAAAGTGACCGTGACTGTCCAAAGGTCAAAGTATCTGAGAAGTTTCAAAGTATCAAAACTGACAAGCCTATAGAAAAGTTGGCATTAGTTCAGGATAAGATAAAACCGGTGTGTGGCGTTAAAGCTGAGTGCCGGGTGTTTAGTCCAGGAGACCAGGTCCTGGCTTTACTTCCAATGGTTATTTCACCATTTCATAGAATTTCAAAGTTCTCTGGTCCACACAAGGTTGTGAAAAAGGTCTCAGAGCAAAGTTACATGATCTCAACACCCAATCGTCAGAAGTCCACCCAACTGTGCAATGTAAATTTGCTTAAAAAATATTGCTAAACCCGATTATTTCCCACTGTCCAGATTCTCCATTTAGGCTCAGTTGGTCCTTCTTTTGTCCTGTCATCATCCCTTAAGTTCTTCATTGACATCAGTTGCCGGGGTGATGGCCTGCAGGGGGGGGTTAGCCATTGGAGGAGCAGTGGTTGGGTTTGGTAATACAGTGCTGGTGTTCATTTGGGATTCTGTTTTTTATACGTTATTATTACTACTGACCAGTGTCATGTTAAAGTTTAAAATGAGGTTATATAGCACTTCTAACTCTAGAGTTTGGAGGCCTCAAATGTTTGCATGACCTGTGTTCTTCTTTTACCCTAAAATGTCTCCTGGGTTTTCTCCACTTTAGGCCATCATGTTTGTCATTCTCTTAAAAGTGCTCCAATGTACAAGGTTGCTGAGGTGATAGACAGGATGGTGTGGCGGGGTGGAGTTGAGGTAGATATAGGGGATGAGTGGTACAGGTAGTATGTAATACAACATTTAAAGTACAATATTCAAAGTAACAGGGTGTCCGGTGTTCCCCTTGGGACCCCGTCTTTATGGGGGGGGGGTGTGACGGTTCCCTCATTAGGAGGATATACTGTAGGCCTGTAGGCCGTAGGGTTTGATATATTGGTCACTCCTAGGTTATAGTTTTGCTTATTTGCTTTATATTAATATGTTCTGTTCTCCTTCCCATAGGACTGGGGAGCAGCATCGTTAAGACTGATTGGTGTGCACCTGGGCCCGGTCCACACCTATAAAAGCCTGCTTCCCCAGTCCTCTCCCAGCTCTCCTCACTCCAGCTCCTCTCCCACCATTCCCCTTACTTGTTATTTCTGTTAGCACATGCAACACTCACACACTACATCTCTCACTCATCCATACATGCACTTCACTACTGATCTGACTGACTTCCACACCTCACTCTTCATTTTGGTATGTTTCATTAACTTTAATTATTTAAATAAATTGTTTAAACTTTGTTTTGACTGCGTCTCCCCCAGTTTTTGTTATGTTCCATGTAACCCCTAGGCCAGGAACATAACAATTTACACAAAAACATGTGAAAGAAGTGATAATATTAAGATAAGAAGTTTCAACAACTTAACTGTTTGGTTGCTGACACTGTAGAGGTGACATTGCCTTGTGTTTACTACCCCAAGTGACATACAGGACTTTGACTACAGGAATGGTTCTCAAAGTTGGTTCCAGGGACTCCCGAGGGGTCCTTAAGGGTGTTCCAGGGGGTCCCCAGCTAAATTATGTAATATCAAATCGAAGAGCTACTAAATTATGTTTTAAATATATATTTTATTTATAGCGTAGTGGAGACAGGGAGAGAGAGATGGGGAGAGGCATGCAGTAAAGATTGTTGTGTACGTACGGGACTCAAACCCACGATACAAGCACATGAGTCCCTGGGCCGCTAGGCCAGCAGTCCAGGCCTAGAGCTTTTAATTAAGCACATTTTCTGATTTTTTGAAAATGTTAACTTATAATGACATGCTCAAAATAATAATAATGTCATTATAGCAGAAATTTTAACCACTTATAACCTGGTGTCCATATTATGGACACCAGGTTGTAAGTGGTTAAGGGCTCCAGGTTGCAGTGTGTTTCTCTTTGAAGTAAGAGGTTGTGTATATCCTCTAAGGAGTAAATGTACCTTCTCTGTCCCCACATATTTTAATGATGCAACCCATTTGTCCCATTTTATTGAAGTGTATGGCCTTTTTTATCCTGATGTCAGATCGGTGTTCACTGATTTGTGTCTTTAGGGCCCTGCATGTCCCACATACAGCAGGCAAGGTCACACACTGTATATATCACATTTACCTACTGGTGGGACGGCATAGCTCAGGGGTATAGAAACCGTTATTAGAGCGCGAAGGGTTCCCGGAGGGTTCCCAGTTCGAATCCGGGCTCCCCCAGAGTTAATGTCGAAGGGTCCTTGGGCAAGACTCTGAACCCCACATTGCTCCCGGTGAGTAGGTTGGTGCCTTGCATGGTTTCCTCCGCCACCGGTGTATGAATGAATGGGTGAATGTAATGCACAATCTCTGTAAAGTGCTTTGGATAAAAGCGCTATGCGTATAAATGCACCATTTACCATTTTACCTTTTGCTAATCATAGTTCTTTTCCTTTCAGCTATTTATAACATTTGCAGGAATTATAGCATGCATATAATAAAATGCATTGATTGTATACATTGTATAAAAGAAAAGAGTTATAACAGGAGTACAACATTTAAATTCAAATAGGACAAAGAAAGAAAGAAAGAAAGAAAGAAAGGAAGGGAATGTTTGTACATACAGTGTTTGGGGTGATTTTCTAAACAGTAGCCTACTGTATGTGAATGCTAAAGTAATTCATTTAGCAATGACAAAAACCTTTTTTCCCAGTTCTTGAGCAACTTTAAAATGTCATTCCTAATGTGTGAGCATGTGTGGTTTTGTGTCTGTGAAAACAGAAGGGAACTAAATTACTTTTCTGAACATAGCCTTTTTTCCCCCCCAACCTCCATCTTTCTCCCACAATTCCTTGACTTCCCCTTCAGTGCAATACAGTATGCATCTGATTCATTCACTGGGTACGTTCTAAAGTCCTTCAAGTGATCCCTGTGGACTTTAGATCCAGCAGGCCCCAATGTCAACACTGCACTCACCCGTATCTCCTCCAACCCCCCCTTTGCTTTGGTTTGACCCCTGTGCTGTCATACGTCCCTGTCATCATGTCCTCTTACTGCATCTTCAAGAGACACAGCTGGACTCACCATCTATCACAGCGGACGCTGTCCCTAAGCCGCCACCCACAGGACGTGGGCCGGCCTTTACGCCTCAAGGCCGCCCATCCTGGTTTCATCTTTGAGCCAACCAATGAGACTTACGCCAGATAATAGGACCGCAGGGACACGTCTGCAGGGTTACTGAGGGTAATCGACACTGTCTTTATTGACCAGCCGAACCCATATTCTGAGGGGAAACATTTAGGCAAAAATAGAGGTTCTACAAGCTCACAACTTGTGAACTTTTACCAGGGTAGTAGCTGAGCACAAGAGCTCATTTTCGGCTACGCCCTGCACACAGATAGACACACACAGACAGATAGACAGACAGACAGACAGACAGACATACTCATTAAAACCTGGGAGCTGACCAGTACATCCATAGTCTCGTACAGTTAGCCACTGAACAGCTCCACTGGAGCAGTTGGGGGTTCAGTGCCTTACTCAATGGCACTTCAGCGGTGTTGGGGGGAGGTGAGAGGTGACCATTCACTTCCCCATCCAGATTTCTCCTGCCAGTCCAGAGGCATCGAACCGGAAACCTTCCGGCAACAAGTGCGCTCCTCTGGCTTAGAGATTTAGTATGTATGAAAAAAAGTGAGTACAGTTTTTTGAGCGTTGCCAACCGCTCCAACATTAGACCGAGTGTGTATGTCTGTATGTCTCAGTGTGTACAGTATGTATCAGTACGGCAACACCAGCTGCAGCCACCCAGGGTTCTTTCTCATGGTTGTGATGATAGTCAGCAGTCATGATTTGCAAATTCATTCTGTCTTGGCCATATATGGAGCATCCATATATGGGCATTGCCAAATATGGGCTTAATATATGGGCATTCCCAGATATGGGCTTATTATTGATGACATCAGGGATCTCCATATATGGGCATAAAAGGGACAAGGACGGAATTCATTTGCAATGTGACTCATGTCGCGCAACCCCACTGGTTAGATTGACACAATATGTCCATATATGAGCATTCCCTGATTTGGGCTTAATATTGATGGGCATAAAAGGGATTCTCTTGTATGGGCATTACCAGATATGGGCTTAATATTGATGGGCATAAAAGGGATTCTATTAATGTGGTTGCCCTAAAAGGGCATCATCTGGGAATCAGATGTAGAGGTCAGCTCCATATATGGAGGTCTAGGTGATGATTCAGTCGTTTCCATGTATGGATACACAAGGTCAGTGTCGTGATCTTCATATATGGATATCCAGGTGATGATAGTCAGCAGTCTTAACAGTCAACAATGTGATGTCAGAACAGGTCAGATACAGACTTTGAGGCGTTATGGACAGACTGACAGACATGATCTGCCGATTTTCAGTGCCATGGCATTGGTCCGACATCTCATTGTTCCTACATCCTATTAGTCAGAATCTGGTGTATGTTAACCTGGTAACAATACTATGCCTAAACCCTAACCCTAACCTCAGTAAAACTATGCCTAAACCTAACCCATAAAACCTAACCCTAACAAAAGTAGAACTAATGAGATGTAGGACTAATGAGATGTAGGACATATGGGCAGTCCCCCGATTTTCATAGTAAACTGCGACCTACTGTCGCGACTCGCAATAAACTGCAACCTACAGTCGCAATTATAGATATGGGATTCGTAGGAAGTGTAATCGTTGGTCTCTCACTTTC
>NC_137817.1:13303856-13336356 GCF_963921795.1 Nannobrachium achirus
TGGATCCCTACATTTGTTTCCATTTGTACAATCTCAGAGTTAAATCAACACTGAGGATTTTACTGTGTCAGAACTTGAATGTGCAACAATTTTACTATGCGGCAAAATGCACCTGGCACATGAGGAGACTAAAAACCTACCCAGAGTCCATTAAGGTGCCTTGCGGGAGGTCCCCGGAGTTCAAAGGAGACGTCATTTATCATCTGCCCAAACCAACACAGACAGTCTGTGTGAGCAATAAGAAACCTCACCACAAGTTGGCCTTCTGACACCTGTTTAAAGAACAGTTTGTACCCTCAGGTTGTGAGGCTGGAGCTTTTAAATAGGACAAAGTCATTGGCAACTAGGTGGCCTGCACATGTCCGTACTGTACACACGCACGCACGCACGCACGCACGCACGCACGCACGCACGCACGCACGCACGCACACACACAAGTTCTCCATCTGCCTTCCCTGCTACAGTGCATTTGACCCACACCCTCTTTAGCCCAAGTGTATAATGCACCCATTTCTCTTGCACATATAGTCAATATGGCTATGAAGAATCATGAATAGATTGACATGCCTGTGTGTGCGCAGTGCGCTCACATGCATGTGGTACTATCCTGATTTTATATCTTCAATCTGTTTAAGTGTTTTTTTTTATCATTGATGGAATGAATTGACGCAAGAAGAAGAAAATAAAAACTCTATCTGGTTCATATTTATTTATCTACACCTACTACGCCAGGGGCGTCAATTGGGTATGGCAGGGGTATGCAGCTGCCATACCCTGGGTCCAGGGGGAAAATAAAAGTTACTTTTAAATATAAATCCATGAATTTCTCTTTGTCTATCTGTGCTGGTTATTATGTTGTTAAATTACAGTAAATAACTACAAATGCAAAATTTAACAAAATGGTCACTAACAAGGTATTATAATTATATTCTCCACACTTTTATTCTCCTCATCTTGACAAATTATTGGTATATTCCCAGGTTCCGCAGGTCAGCTGCACAGGTGCAATTCATTATTGTTAATTGTGACACGTTTACTAACATGTTTAGCTGCACTTGATCAACCGTTCCAGGCTGCCATAGCCTATCCAGCCCAAGACACCATAGAAACGGGGGAAAAAATTAAATGTACTTAAAATAAATGTATCATGCCTGTTGCTAAGGTATGGCAACATGACTGGTGTCTATTTTATTTCAAGGACCCCAAGTGTCCAGCCAGCACCAAGACACCAGTCATGTTGCCATACCTTAGCTTTTTCTGAACTGACGCCACTGTACTACGCCAAGGGACTGCAGATGGAAATGAGCTGCCTGACGATAAATCTGGTACATCACATGGCAACATTAATGTTTTATATTGTATATATAAAAAAGATGCTCCGGTTAAAATGATTTTATGATAGTTTAAAATGTATAAGTAGATCTAATTAATCATGCTTGGCTGTGGATTTCCAGATTATTCAAATGTTCTGACCCTCAAACCAAGGAGCATAAATAGACCTCAGATCACATGAATTATGTATCGTCACTTTGTTTTCTCTCCAGACAGCTGACCTCTTCAGTGCAATATGATTCTGAACCCAGCAGGAACCTATTATTCATTGTGACAGCGTTTTAAAAAAGTTGGGTCAGGGTCGTAATAATAATGAATAACAATTTACAATGCTTTTGTGTGGTTCACTCTCCTTTTTCTTGCGCTTGATTTTAGTTGGTAGTCTATTTCTTTAAAGGAGCAGTTCAACCAAAGAAAGGACTTATTTTCAATCAATTACACACGCCATGAAGCCTTGAACTCATGGAGATTTTCTTTTTGTGTTTGTCACATTCCTAAGACAATAATTTGATGAGCGGGTGGCTGCTCAGGAGACTCTATTCTCTCACCGGATAGATGCAGGCGGGCACGTGCACACATAGACATCAAAGGGGGCTTGAGCCCCTGCCCTTTTATCCATCTGTAAAAAAGAGCCCTCTCCAGACCATGAATGCAGTTTTTACTATGGTGAAAGAAATGCAAATGCCCTCTTTCCATGCCATACCTGAAGGCAGCATTCAAGAGAATTGCCTTGTCCAAAAAACTCTCCTGAAGTTGCAGCATCTTATGTTGAAAGAAATTCATGCCGTTACGCCACATCTCCAGTATTGACTTGATTTTGCAAGTGTGGTGTCAAGCACCGAAAATAGCCGACCTCCAAGCTCATTGGAGGCCTGCTATTTTTGATATTTTCACCAAAGTGCCCTTTTAGAAATGTAAGCCCCTGCCTCTCTAACATTCTCTGAACGTCCCTGGATGCAGGTCATCAAATTATTAGCTTAGGTATGCAAAAAAATAAGGAAAAAGAAAATCTCCATGAATCCAAGGCGTGTGTGTAATTGATAGAAAATAAGTATTTTTTTGGGGGGTCAACTACTCCTTTAATTGCATCTGAGCAGAAGTGCTCATCATGCAGATGTGTTTGTGAACACTCTGCCCTGCTTGTCCAAACAGCACCAGCCTCCCTGGTGCAGATATAATGTTTGAAGCATTTCAGCTGTTTGAATCCTGCAAACCTGCCTCCATGGAAAGATGATTCTCAACCTTTTATTTATTTTTTAATTTTTGAGCGGTGGTCACACCGTCTCCATAGCGTGGCCGTGTGTGTAGGTATGTATGTTTGTTTGTTTGTATGTATGTATGTATGTATGTGGGTGGGTGGGTCTGTATGTAGCCTCAAGCCTGTGGTGTAGTACCTTTTCTGACCACACATGTTAAGGGAGGGGCGCTGTTGTTCAGGCCAGGCCAGAACAGGCAAGGCACACTCACACTCACACACACGCACGCACGCACGCACGCACGCACACACACACACACACACGCGCGCGCGCACAGACTCCACCGCTCAGTTCACACGGGTGTGATTTTTATTTCAAGGACTCCCTGTCTGCGCCCTCATTTGATACACATTTGTATCGCTGGAACACCAATCTACACTGTAAAATCCTCAATGTGTAAAATGACCCTGTAAAGGTCCCTTTGAACAACTGGTGGTCTCCAAATGGCCTAGTTGTGAGCTTGTAGATTTTTGGCTAATATTTCACTCAGAATAGGGATGCTAGTGTTCAATTGGTTAATGTAAAAACATGATCATATCACACAAAGATTTGGCGACCCCCCCTGTAGTAACTCTGAGGACCCCCTGTCGAAGACCCCTGGTTTAGTGTGTTGTGCCAACCAAAATCAGCCGGTATGTTTTAATTTGAGATAATCTCCTACTGCCTGTAAAAACGGATGGATTCATTTTTAGGCAATTTTAGTGTTAATATAGTGACATTTGTGTCAAAGGAAATCAAGTTGACAGTTAAACACTGTTACAACAGTTAAATTGAATTACAATAACAGCAGTTGACACACACACACACACACAGTGTAATATATGATTCCTTCAGCTGCAACCTGTTTGACCCAGAATCCATGTTAAGATGTACCGTATGTGTTATAATCAAATTAGTTACCCATTCAGACGTATTTACATCCTGGCAGAGGAACCAAGCCACCAACCCCCGCGTAACCCAGAAACCTCCACACTGTATAGGATGTGCATTTCATTACTCTCTCAGGAGGACAAAAACATCTCATCTCCATCTGTACTGTAACGTCTGTAATGTCTGGATGTTGTACCTCTTTTCTCCCCAGCAAGGCTTTACATGATCATGCCACTAATGACACCATCAAAACATTAAGTTCCAGAAAACCCTCCAAAATCATCTATTCAATAAAACAATCACCTATCAGTCTGTTTGAAGGGTTTCTGTTAATGCAATATTACACAAGCTCCTGAAATAACTGACTGTCGTCAGAAAGATAACAGCAACATGTTATATTGTTCACTAATTATTTCTACAAGATGCACACCCTTTATTTTGGAATATTTCCTTCAAAATATATTTTTCATGAATTTCTGCAACCTAAGAACTTAAAATAAGTCTTAGGCCACGTGACTTTGATAGCTAAATCTTTGTTCAGATTGTCTGTCAGTCATTCCTACAAGATGCACACCCTTTATTTTAAAAGATTTCCTTCAAAATATATTTTTCACGAATTTCTGCAACCTAAGAACTTCAATAAGTCTTAGGTCACATGACTTTGATAGCTAAATCTTCGTTCTGATTGTCTGTCCGTCATTTCTACAAGATGCAAAACCTTTATTTTGAAGGATTTCCTCCAAAATATATTTTTCCTGAATTTCTGCAACCTAAGAACTTCAATAAGTCTTAGGTCAGATGACTTTGCTAGCTAAATCTTTGTTCAGATTGTCTGTCTGTCATTTCTACAAGATGCACAGCCATATTTTGAAAGATTTCCTTCAAAATATATTTTTCATGAATTTCTGCAACCTAAGAACTTAAAATAAGTCTTAGGCCACGTGACTTTGATAGCTAAATCTTTGTTCATATTGTCTGTCAGTCATTTCTACAAGATGCACACCCTTTATTTTGAAAGATTTCCTTCAAAATATATTTCTCGTGAATTTTTGCAACCTAAGAAGTCTTAGCTTATACTTTGACCTTATTTATTGAACATACCTGTATAGGGCTCTATATTGATTGTCTTAACTACCAGCTCTCATGCCTTAACTTAAAGGCCTGTCCATACTGTCTCCGACCACCAAACCTTTGGTCTGAAAGGTCCGGTTCAACTACAACATGACGTAAGCATTATCTAGAATTAGAGTTCGGAAAGCTGCACGTCGGAATGTCGGAACTCTCCAACAAAAGTTTCGGTGGTCGGAGACAGTATGGACAGGCATTTAGCTTAAGGCATAAGAGCTGGTACTTAAGACAATCACAATATAGCCTGTGTTTTAACTTCAACCTTGACTATATATAAACCCCAAGAGTTTATTCTAGTCCCCCTCCTTTTTTTTCCTTTTTTCTATACACTAAATAGGTTCACCGAAAATAGCCAATCTACAAAAATAGCACTGAGCTCTGCAGCGAGCTCTGCTATTTTCGGTTTGTCATTTTCGCAGAATGTTCACCAAAGCGTAGCATTAACGTTCATGTTGTTAATGGGAAGGTAGAGTCGTCTATAGTCTGATATATGAGAGAGAGCATGCATTGCAGAGGCTGTCGCACAGAGATAAGGAGTTGTGGGTGTGCTGTGTGTGTGTGTGTGTGTGTGTGTGTGTGTGTGTGTACACGTGTGTGTGTGTGTGTGTGTGTGTGTGTGTGTGTGTGTGTGTGTGTGTGTGTGTGTGTGTGTGTGTGTGTGTGTGTGTGTGTGTGTGTGTGTGTGTGTGTGTGTGTGTGTGTGTGTGTGTGTGCGCGCGCGCGTGTGTGTGTGTGTGCGTGTGTGTGTCAGGGACATGCTGGGCCCCTGATTCAGCTCGGGAAAAAGAGTTGTAGAGGCCCTCATTGCGCGCTATAGAGAGAGATCTCGCTCTATAGCGCTGCTGCTACTCAAAGATTTGCCATTTCAGATCATAACAAGTGACAAGCCAGTGGGCCAATTACATGAGTTATATTTCGTCGTTGTCGGGTGGAAACCTTGTCCAAAACCATTTAAAAAAGTTGTGCGACAGCCTTGTATGATGAAGCAGGGCTTTGCTTTGCAGGGCTTTGCTTTCATTCCCGGCCTGGACCGGGCCAGGAATGAACCGGCCGTTCGGGAGTTGTCCCGCTTTTCCCAATGGCCAGCACGTCCCTGGTGTGTGTGGTCTGTTGACCTTTACTATTATTTCAGCCTCACTGACCAACCGAGGGAGAGGAGGAGGTGATGGAAGGCACTTTGAGAGGAGAAGGAGAAGTGAAAGGAACGTAGAGAGATGAGATGAGAGGTTATGGACAGAGTACAAAAAGGAGAAAAGCATTGCTGAGGAACAAGAAAGGGAAAAAACGATTGGAAAGAATGTCTTTAGACCAACATGTCAATTGCAATAATAGGGCGAAGAGGTGACATCTGTGTGCAGGGACATTCTTTCTGCTTTCCTTGATGATCAAACTTCATTTATTTCCTCACATCAAGGGCAAGCATCTATATCATAATTTAGACAGTATAGCCTTAATAGTATGGTACAAGTGTTTTCCAGACCATTTGCTGTTTAATCACAATGATATCTTTCAAACCCTGCTTTAAATTACTTTAAAATAATGGCAGGGTATTTGGCCAATACATCGTAAAACATGACATACACTGCACACACGCACGCACGTACACACACACAGACACACACTGACACACAAGTCACTTGTCACACGATAACAGCGTCAGCTCTGTACTATACTGTTACATCAGGGAAGAGAATCGATGGAAAAAAGAGACATCTTTTACAGTAAGTGACTGAGGTGTTAATGATTCTTGACATGATAATAAATGTCTTTAATTAGTTGGCTAGCTGCGATAATGGCAGCGGTGCCTCTGGGATATAGGCTATACAGTCATACAGCAGAGGTGACCAGTGAAGCAGACAGGGCGAGAGAGAGAGAAAGAGACACTTTGTTCCCTGAGAGAGAGAGAGAGAGAGAGAGAGAGAGAGAGAGAGAGAGAGAGAGAGAGAGAGAGAGAGAGAGAGAGCGAGAGAGAGAGAGAGAGAGAGAGAGAGAGAGTTCTGTCCTTCTCTCAAGTACATACATTGTACTTACGCACACCCTGGCATACAGCACAGATGCATTATGTGGATGAGAACAGAGTGACAGACACGTCAGAGCTCATGTTATCAAAGTATATGAAAACATAAATGACTATAGGAATAGGATACAGTGCAGTACACATGTATATCGTCACTGTCTGTAACCTTGTATCTCCAAGTTTCAAATGTGTAATTATTTTGGTGAAGCTGCTGCTTCACCTCGCACAAGACTAGTGAAAATAGCAGATCTACAAGCGCACAACGCCTCGCACCAAGCGCACAACGCCTCGCGGTGCGAGGCGTTGTGTGCTTGTGGATCTGCTATTTTCTTTAGTTCAAATCATTTTTTAAATGATAAATACAAAACACGCGCGCACACACACACACACACACACACACACACACACACACACACACACACAAAGCTGGTGTCCTATATTCTCTAGCTGTGATGCCATTCATCATGTGTAGCCTACAGTACATCTGGGACCGCTGTGAATGTGACTTTGGCACCACACCCATCAAACCGACTGACCACTGACCAGACACCCATTACGTGGCACTTTAGTTGATCAGTCGAGTAGTTAATTAACAAGATAATCTCTATATAGACACACACATGCGCGCGCGCGCACGCACACACTAGGGCATTAACGAAAAAGTCGACAAGTCGACTCAGTTGACTTCATTACACAAGTCGACTCCCACCAGAGAAAGTCGAAAGTCGAAGTTAAAAAAATATATATTTATACTTTCTATTGTGAAGGCGTTTTGAGCATGTAGATCGGCTATTTTCACAATTTCTGCCTCTATATAGTTGACAATTTGGACAATGTTTAATTTGTCATTTTAGAGGTATTAAAAGGTCCTTAAATTGGCACTTTAGAAATGATACCCTCTATACACTTAAACTTTATGTTGGTTTGTTTACAGTTGAGTGAGAATACAATGTTTCACATTAAGTTAATCATCTGGGGACAAAATAATTGGGGAGTCGTGTGTAATGTGATGACGTCATCAACTCAACTTTTTACTGAGTCGAGTCGACTTGCAAAAATCACAAGTCGTTAATGCCTTAGCGCACACACACACACACACACACACACACACACACACACACACACACACACACACACACACACACACACACACACACACACACACACACACACACACACACACACACACACACACACACAAAGGGAAAAAAGCAATCTCTCCCCCCACTGACTATAAATTCTCTTTCCACCACACCCTTACACGAAACACACTTAGAAAGCTGCTAGTCATTTCTTTTCTTAGAATTGACTTCCTCGGTTCATCCCCATGTCGCCTTTTCCCACTGCAGGTGGTGGAGGTGGAGGAGGTGATGATGAGGTGATGAAGGTGCGAGGAAGCATGGATGCTATTATGGACAACCACTCAGATCTCCTTCACTTGGAGATTGTGGGATTCATGGTCAAGGTCAAGGTAAACTTTATTGTCCACAAGGGAAATTTGGCTTTGCAGGCTTTCACTCCTGCCGCAGCCACACACAAAACATCAGACTAAGCCAAGGATTAAGGTTTAGCAGCAGGGGAAATGATATAGATTCATCTTCCCCAAGGGGACAACAAATAGACTCATTCCTTTGTGCCAATAGCTATGAACAAAGATGTATAACGACAAGGCACGCCATGGTTGCTCAGTTGGCTCAGTAGACTAATGGCTTGTAAGCAAGCAGTCCAACAAGCACCGCTGAGGCTGTACTGTATTGTATTGTATGTTGTATACAATGCTGTATTGGTGAATTTATCTTTGGCCATACGCTATTTTAATGACGTCATGCACACGTTGCATACACTACAGGAGTTAACAGGTCAGAACAGGGGTCTTCAACGTTTTCAGGCCAAGGACCCCTTAGTTGAGAGAGAGATGAAGCAGGGACCCCCACATCCTTTTCATAGATTCCATATAGTTTAATCGTTTGACAGCACTATCATCAGTGTATTTTGGATTCATGTAATTTTGTGTTTTCAGATATTTAACCACTTGAACCGTCAATACAAAATAAACTTGACCTTTCACTCAGTACATCTTTGCCAAAAATAGCAGATCTACAAGCTCACAACGCCTCAAGGCGTTGTGAGCTGCAAGGCGTTGTGAGCTTGTAGATCTGCTATTTTTGGCTAAAGTTCTCAGAATATGGACGTTAGGGTTCAAGTGGTTAATATTAAAAAGGAGAAAACGTTTCTATCAAACATTTGAAGGACCCCCTGTAGTAACTCTGAGGACCCCCTAGGGGCCCGGACCCCCTGTTGAAGACCCCTGACCTACACTACAGGAGTTAACAGGTCAGACAATGAACTATTGACATGCATCGAGGCTTGTTCCTTTATCAAATCACGCCGGTGTGACACTACAGCTTTTGTAAAAGTTGTACATGCTCCTGAGTCCTGCTCGAAAAGATTCGGGACGCTCTGTACCCGCGTCACACGACCAATTATACAACACTGGTTGTATATTGTATGTGTACATTCTTTGTATTGTTTTTGCCAACTTACCGATGGTGCTTTGACTGTGATGTCTTCCCGTCAGGCTGTATCTACAGTAGGCCTATTTTCTTTTTTTGGAGCCGTGGGCGGAGCCCATGGTCTCCCTCTGAGTGGCAATGTGTGTCCTGTCTCACCAGTGAGAATTGTCCCGTTGAGTTCGAACAGTACCTTTTATGACCACACATGTTAAGGGAGGGGCGCTGTTTTCAGGCCAGGCACACACACGCACACACACACACAGGGGGGAACACATAGAATCAAAAACATAGATCTGGAAGTGCTCAATTTCACGGCTCCACTTCGAACCAAGGTTTGATTTTTTAGCCCTAATCTGTATTCTGTACTGTCCTTGCATGGGGACTGAACTTCCCTCACGGGATCAATAAAGGACTTATCTCATCTTATCTTATCTTATCTTATCTTAACTCATTGAGTGCCAATCCCGAACTAGTTCGGCTTTATTATCGTATCGCAGAGTGCCGATCCCGAACAAGTTGTTACATCCCTATGTAATTTACTATTTTTCTATATTACTATTTTCTAGTTATCCTTAGTATTACGTTACTATTGTTCCCAATATTGGTTGGAGTCCACATATACTCATACTAGTGTCAGTTTAGGTCTTGGCCTTGTGTTGGAGTGGGAGGAGACGAGACCTGAACTTGGAGGAGACCTGAGTGAGCTGAGCTTGATGGAGAGCTACACCCTGATTCCATCTGGTCCAATCACCTGCGGGGCCTCCCTACAAAAGCCTTGCCAGCCCAGAGCTCCTCGTCAGTCTGTTTCTCCCTGCCCATGGGGAAACATGCTGTCCACCTGCATAATGTCACTCACATGCTGCTGCAGCTTTGGGAGCTACTCTCTGTAGTAGTTTCCCTCTGCCATGTTAGCGTTGTAGAACCTGCTTACTGCTTAGCGTATAGCATTCTTAACTTTGTGAGCTTTGAGAACATTGGGAACTTGAACTTGACTTTGTTTAAACCCACAACTAGGTTGTGGCATTCAGCTAACACGTAGCTACCACTGCCTGCTTCTTGTAATCGCTCATGTTTTGATAGTTTAGAATAGTGTAGTTATGTTAGTTTAGTAATCTCCTGTAATTTTGATTTGGTCTAGTTTAGTTATTTAGTGGTTAATATATAAGTTTAGGATTAGTACATTTTGATTGTTTCTTTTCTTTGCAGGGTAGTTATTCATTTGATTTATTGTTAAAGTTGTTCCTTTTGTGTTTCCATTCATTCATTATTTTGTAAACTGTTCCCTAAATACTCACCTAAAAGAAGTTATAATAAAAATACTTCTTCCACCTACCCTTTGCCTTACTAATGTTGCATAACCTTGTACCCCTAGACTGGGGCATGTAACATTAATGGGGGCTCGTTAATTGAGGCAATTGGTAAGTGAATCAAGTTTTTTTTATTGTATTTGATTAGCGGGTTCTAAAACAATTGTGGGCTTAATCGGCAAAAATGGTGCACTTTGACTTGGAGGAGTTCGTTAAAGACCCCACCATTGGCAAATTCGACGATTGTCGCAAAGAAGACTTGTTACTGATGGCAGACCACTTCAGATTCGTTGTTAACGAGGCGCTTAGTAAGAAAAAAATTAAAGATTTTTCATTTACTAAGTTGGTTGATCAAGGGGTGTTGGTGGTGCCACCAGAAGTAGAACTAGCCGTGCCTGAAGATGTGCCGAGGCCGCTCCAAGGTGAGTCTGGTCCGGGGGGTGACGAGGTGGCAGGTGCTGTTGAGGGGTCCGAAAAAGGAGCAGTGGCTGAGCCAGAGGCAAAGCCCAAAAAGACACCATTGAAATTGGCTCCCGACCCCAACGCACTGGGCCTAGAATCGGACTCCGCGGATTCAGACGGATCCAAGGTCTCAGTTAAAACCAGGGTGAAAGTGCGTATAGCACGGCTAGACAGAGAGGAGACAGAACGGGACAGGGCAAACGACCGAGCTTTTCAGTTGGAAATGCGAAAAATTGAGCTAGAGGAAAAGCTCAGACTTCGCCAGCTCGAGTTGGAAATGGCACAGATGGGTTCTGTTCCCGTCTCTCCCTCCCCCGCTCCGGTGCCAACCACTCCCCTAACCAACCCCACTCCCAGCTCAAATCAAGGTACGTTACCATTTGACATTTCCAAGTTTATTGGTTTAGTGCCACAGTTTCGCGAGTCTGAAGTGGATGCATATTTTGGGGCATTTGAAAGAGTGGCTACAGCCTTACGCTGGCCCAAGGACGTATGGTCCATACTACTTCAATGTAAACTACACGGCAAAGCGCAAGAGGTTATTGCGTCTCTCTCTGTACAAGACAGTATGAGCTACGATTTGGTCAAAACTACGATATTGAGAGCTTATGAGCTAGTGCCTGAGGCATACAGACAAAAGTTCCGACAACACTCAAAGGGCTCAAACCAAACTTTTGTTGAGTTCTCCAGGGAGAAAGAGGCTCTTTTTGATAGATGGTGCGCTGCCAGCAAAGCCACTGACTTTAAAACTTTACGTGAGCTTATGCTGGTGGAGGAATTTAAAAGGTGTCTCCCAGACCGAATCGCAGTTCATCTGAATGAGCAGAGAGTCAACTCTGTGTCTGAAGCTTCGATTTTTGCCGATGAGTTTGTTCTAACCCACAAGAGCGTGTTTAATACAGCTCCAGTCAGCCCCAGCGCGCAACGCAGAGTTGGGTACGTGCGTAATTACGCACCACAGTCAGGCCAGAGACAGTCTGAGCAGGCTGTTACGAAACAAAAAGAAGAGCGTGTCTGTCATTACTGCAAAAAAGTCGGGCATTTGATTGCTGAGTGTCGTAAGCGGCAGTCGTAAGTGACAGTTTCGCGAGTCTGAAGTGGTTTCTTATTCTGGTTAAAAGTAATTAATTGGCCCATCAGTGGGTGGATCAGTCACAAAATGGCGATGCAGGTTTTAGTTGTAGATATTGCTACTTGTGAAGTTGTTAATGTAGTGATATCTACTTGGTTTTGTACATGGTGATAGTGCTATTCAGTTTAGTAATTTCATTCTGGTTAATGATCGAAGGGTTGGGTATCACGTACTAGCACTATCACTACTTGGGAGCTGGTGTTATCATTACTTGGGTGCTACAGTATATGTAGTGGTAACATTACTCTGTATGTGGTGATTTCTTCACTACTCGATTATGTTGGACTTTGGTGCTCTTAGTATGTCCAACCCGGTGTTAGGTGGTTGCTACTTGGGGTTATGTAGTAATATGCATTACTCAGGGGTCTTGTGTTTTGTAATGATATTGACTACTGTTATGTAGAACTACCGTATCACTACTAGGTGCAGGGGCATCTCAATAAGGTGTTCCCTCACTAGAGAGTAGTCGAGGCTACTTCTCTTAGGTTATAGAGATTAGGTTCTGTCCATGGACAAAGTTCTTGAATATATACCGGCCTTGAATTCTTGAACCCGCAAATGTTCCGTTTTGACCCAACTAACGGTGGGTGCTAAATGTTAGTAACTCTCCGGTTGTGAAATGTTGAATCTGCTAAGGTGACAAGTTAAGATGAAGATTTTCGGGGCAGCCTTTGGTTGACGGTTAGTTGGATTAGCTTCTGTCAAGCGATTTAACTCAGATTTTGGATTTTGGTAACACAAATCAGTGCAGGGGGAGTCTTAAACCCTGGCCCTAACCCCTCACTAGAGTGTAGTTGAGGCTCACTCTTTCGAATTTTGTGAACAGGTGGTTACTTAAAAAGGTCTGAAAGAAGCTTTTATAAATTCATACATCAATGTAAATCCTCTTAAACCCAGTACATTTAAAATCCTTTAAATTATACAAACATCAGGGGAGATGTTTGATTTTGAGGGTGGGGGTGTTACATCCCTATGTAATTTACTATTTTTCTATATTACTATTTTCTAGTTATCCTTAGTATTACGTTACTATTGTTCCCAATATTGGTTGGAGTCCACATATACTCATACTAGTGTCAGTTTAGGTCTTGGCCTTGTGTTGGAGTGGGAGGAGACGAGACCTGAACTTGGAGGAGACCTGAGTGAGCTGAGCTTGATGGAGAGCTACACCCTGATTCCATCTGGTCCAATCACCTGCGGGGCCTCCCTACAAAGGCCTTGCCAGCCCAGAGCTCCTCGTCAGTCTGTTTCTCCCTGCCCATGGGGAAACATGCTGTCCACCTGCATAATGTCACTCACATGCTGCTGCAGCTTTGGGAGCTACTCTCTGTAGTAGTTTCCCTCTGCCATGTTAGCGTTGTAGAACCTGCTTACTGCTTAGCGTATAGCATTCTTAACTTTGTGAGCTTTGAGAACATTGGGAACTTGAACTTGACTTTGTTTAAACCCACAACTAGGTTGTGGCATTCAGCTAACACGTAGCTACCACTGCCTGCTTCTTGTAATCGCTCATGTTTTGATAGTTTAGAATAGTGTAGTTATGTTAGTTTAGTAATCTCCTGTAATTTTGATTTGGTCTAGTTTAGTTATTTAGTGGTTAATATATAAGTTTAGGATTAGTACATTTTGATTGTTTCTTTTCTTTGCAGGGTAGTTATTCATTTGATTTATTGTTAAAGTTGTTCCTTTTGTGTTTCCATTCATTCATTATTTTGTAAACTGTTCCCTAAATACTCACCTAAAAGAAGTTATAATAAAAATACTTCTTCCACCTACCCTTTGCCTTACTAATGTTGCATAACCTTGTACCCCTAGACTGGGGCATGTAACACAAGTTCGGCTTTAAAAAAATAAAATAAAATAAAAACTTTTTTTTTTTTTTGAAAAATTTTTTTTTGATTTTTTTTTTTTTTTTTTTTGGACCCCATCAAATCTGGTGAACATGATTTCAATCGCGATTTTGCATGTTCCACCCCCATACAACCCCATCTAACATACAGGGCAGCCATGTTTGTTTACATAACATGTAAAACATAATGGCGATTATCTCAAGAATGCCTGAACGGATTTCCAATCGGATTTTTTTGTTTGAAAGCTGTGAACAAACTGCACAAATCCACTCCAATGCAATCCAGGATTGCATTGGATTTTTTAGAGCTCATTCTTCTCTGTTTTTTTCCCATGCATGAGGTGTGCAAGGTTTAATCATGGCTAAGTTGACGAAAATAAGGCTTCTAAAATGCTTGGTAGCCAATAGCTAACTTCAAGCTAACTTCATCCTCTTCCTGTACATGCACAAAGGAAAGTGTTCAGGCAAGTCATGGCTGCAGGGCTTCTGCATATACCAGCATATCTCTATGGGATTTTCTATGGCCACTGGGCGCCCTCTAGTGGTGAAAGGGGTGGCACTAAATGAGTTAAAGTAAACACATGTCAGTATGTTGTTTGATATGCATAATTTATTTAGTTTATTTCAGGGATATTGTTGCTGATTAAAGACATGTTATGAAACCTCATGCCTCCCACAGCACATTTTGGGGCGTCACTGACAGGCAACATTAGCCGAGGGCTTCTTCAGCATTATGTCATGCCCTTAAATACTGTGAGAGATACTGTGTACCGCTTTGCGTGATTTTAGGGCAAAATCTGTAGGAGCAATGTCCAAAAATGTGTTCAGCAAGATTCGGCATCATGGTAGCGCTAGAAGGGGCCATGTGAGAAATGAGGGGTTGTGGTTGTGGTTTGTTAGCCAAGGAGTGTGTGTGCAAAGTTTGGCATGGATCGGGGCAACGGTGGCGGAGATATGAGTAGGGCAAAAGTGTGACGTGACGTGTGATGGACAGACTGACTGACAGACAGACTGACTGACAGCCGGTGGAGTTGACCTGACGGTCGCAAAAATATGAACCCTTGTTGTGTAAAAAAAACAAAGTTGTCCTTTAACAGTCATTATTTAACTGAATTATTCTAGTGGTCCGGAACTTGAAAAAGGTTGAGAACCTCTGATCTATTCCTATCCCACAGTTAGGTATGGATCTGTTCTCTTAGCCTTCTATATTAAGATATACTGACTGTAACTTATGAGGAGACACAATACATTTGATTATAATATAATCAAATGTTATGTGACCATATTATGGTCACATTTCCCAGGTAATGATTTCTCAACGAGGAAATCCTCTTGACACTCTTTCCCTTCTTGAGATTCGAACTCACTTTTCCGTGCAATGACTTGACCTCCCGACTTCCCAGTAACTGACAACATCATAGGTCACCAGGTCACCTTCATACATTATTAAATGAACAGTCAGCGACCACGTGCACTACCTTCACGGACCGCCAGTGGTCCGTGGACCACCAGTTGAAAACCCCTGACCAAGAGCAGTGGTTCTCAGAGTGGATTCTTTCCAGGGACTCTGTGGGTTCCTTTATGGGGTTCTAAATTGACCCACACAAGACTGTAACTCTAACAGTGTACAAATGGAACCAAATGAACCCTAACGGGTCCATTTGGTCCCAATTGTACACTGTCAGAGTTAAGGGGAAACCTTGACATTGACAAAGGTTGAGAAACACTGATCTAGAGCATACAGTAGCCATCACGGTCTACCAGCCTTTGAGAAACAGGAGTGGCTGTCACAGACACACAGGGGTGCATTTTGCTAAGCGATACGTTATAATAAATAGTTTAATTTATATGAATGTATTCCTGAATAAACTTTCTCCATTGACTTTAATTAAAATTGTAACTTTTCCCAAATATGGAGATGACTGACATCATAGATGTCTGACATCATAGACCACATGATACTGACATACAGTAGTATGTCCATACAGTATATGGGCATTCCAAGATATGGGCTTAATATTGACTCCATATATGGGCATAAAAGAGACAAGAACAGACACAGAAACCTCCATATTATGGCCATTCATTTATTAGTGAATTAATTTCCCCCATTGACTTGAATGGGGGAAATTCAAATGATAAGACGGAATTCATTTGCAAGTGTGACTCACATCATGGCAACCACACTTCGCAATTTCCAATTACAAAACTTTGTGGGATTCAAATTCAAAATGGCAAAAGTAGCAGATCTACAAGCTCAAAACGCATCGACTTGCGAGCTTGCGGATCTGCTACTTTTGATGCTTTTGTGAATGATCAAATAGGCCGTTCATTAAAGTCACTAGTCTCGCATGGCCAGACTGCTGCCTTCCACAATTTTCGAATTCCCCGGTCATGCAGTCTGGGAGACGGAAGTTCTGATCGTGAGTATATCCAGCTTGAGAAGCGATAAGCGGAAGTGAAGCCTCCTCCCCACTCCCGTTTCGTTTTTTACAGTCGTGCACATTTATCCTAATATAAATCCAAATAATCTAACCATATCGTCCAAAACCGTTCGTTTTGTATTTATCATTTTAAAAATGATTTATAGTGAAAATAGCTGATCTACAAGCACACAACGCCTCGCGATGCGAGGCGTGGTGTGCTTGTAGATCAGCTATTTGTGCTTGTAGATCGGCTATTTTCACTAGTTTTGTGGGACAGTCTTGTATGATGAAGCAGGGCTTTACTTTAAGAAAAAAACGTACAAATTTGAAACTTGGAGATACGAGGTTTCTGCCCGACACCGACGATATATAGCTTGCTGCTTGGCAGAAATTACATTTTAAAATATATTTTCGTGAACGGAAATGCCAGCTTCCGTTACTCGGATTTCAGGAGGTTGTAGTTCCAGACTCTATACAGCATTCGGAGATTGTGGATTAGTTGTCTGGCTATGCGAGACTAACCAGTCACTGATAGTCCATGGGCCATACGAGATGTCGGTATCCGAAAGGTGGCAAAGGTTACCATACATTTTTTATGCAAGTGTGAAAAGTGATGACTCATTATTTTTCATCACTAAACCTCTCGTGGGGCCATTTGTAGCCCAAGGAATGTTTCTCGTGCAAAACAGATGCTTGCAATGGATTCAGAATCATGAAAAACACCTACCGTATTTTGACCCCTCATATGCTACTTAAAGCATATGTTTTTTTCCTTTATAGTAAAGTTAATGGGACACCAACTCTAGCGGCTGATAACACCAATTTAGCTGTGTCTCAGAAATGGTTATCATACCAAAATATATTATACAGATATCAGAATATCTACAGATACAGGGCTTTTCAAAAATGCATGGTAACCTTTGCCACCTTTTGGATACCGACATCTCGTATGGCACATGGACTATGACTGCGGTTTTAGGATGTCGTTGCTGTCGGGCAGAAACCTCTTATCCCCATATTTTAACTTTTTGTGTTTTTCCCCCCCATAAATCAACGCCCTACTTGATCATACAACAGCGTCACACAAAAGCATAAAAAGTAGCAGATCCACAAGCTCGAAATGTGGCACGAAGCAACTTGTTTTGACCGTGTAGATCTGCTACTTTACTAAAAAAATAAAATTTTAATCCTGAAAAGTAACCCTTTTGGACATATGAGGTTTCCACCCGGCAGAGACGATGTACGGGATTTCTTCACATTTAAATATCCTCTGATTGTTCATTCGAAACACTCGTCATATCACACATTACATTTGAAGTGTAATAACCAATGAGATCTGTTTTTGAAAAATAAATAATTAATAGAAGAAAAGGAATAGTGGCACATTAAAAAAATGAATCAGGGATTTAAGTCCTCGGATGATAAAGTGGTAACAATTTACAGATCGTTACAGTATACAGTACAGTATGTATTTCATACATGCCGATTGCTGAAATTCATAGAATGATGTCTCGATCTGTATGTTTTTCGGTTTACCTAAGGTACTTTTTTTGGTCACAGTACATGCATTAAGAAACAAGCATTAAGATCTTGGGCGTTTAATGGGATTTGACATGGAATTCCAATGTTGTTGTTGTTGTTGTTGTTGTCAGGGGTGTCACACCAAATTCTGGGCCCTGGGTATACAAGGATTCACTGCGGGCCCCCCATGCACGAATGTCCTTCATTTTGAAAAATCGTGAACATTTGTGCAAGTCTTTGAATATTTCAAATCCTTCTAAGGTTTTTTTGGAAAAACCTATCTTTCCCATCTCAAAATATTTAGTTCCAGGGACCACCCCCCCCCCCCCCCCCCCCGAAGCAAAATTTGAGTTACAAATGTTTGCACACATTTCCATGACTTTTCAAAAATAGCAGATCTACAAGCTCGCAGTGCGGCACTCAGTGCCGCGCTGTGAGCTTGTAGATCTGCTATTTTTCAATAGCTAAAGTATAAAATAATTAAGGCCCCTCCATCTTGGGCCCTAGTACCTCAGTCCACTTTCCCCCCCGCCCCTGTGACGCCCCTGGTTTTGGTTTGTTTTTGGTTAAAATGAGAACAATTCTTCGCCACACTGTGGCAAATCAACAAGTGTACTGTGAAGACAAATAACCAAAGATCGAAAAATGTCAAGACCCACTGGAGAGTCCAATAGTTTAAGTTAGAAGGCATCTGTCTGATAGTGGAATGTAAACAGGTACAGTAATAAGACCCTTCGTGGACGAGAGCCAGTAAGCTCTGCATCGCTGGAAGTTCTGTCATCACAATTCATGGAAGCTGAAATACCGCTTGCCTGCCAACATACGCAGTGGCCCGGCGCTAAATAGGAGTCAGTGAGCTATATCTCTGTCATGTTAAATAAATTAATCCCTGTACACGGTACCATCCTTCGTGTTATCAATTTGTAACTCAGAGAGTGAACAAATTACACCAAATAACGGGACCCTTTTGGCATTATCGACACTCAGCCAGCTCCCGATTTGACCAGGGCTCTATACTCTAATAGTGACTTTTCGGAACCTGGAAAGCATCTGTGCAATTCTTTTTATTTGTGTGTTGGCTATTCGAAAATAGCCACTTCGTGCCGCGCTGTGAGTTTGTACATCTGCTGTTTTTGTGAGTGAGAACTACTGATTTAGAAGGCATTTTTGTAGAATCGTGCTCAGGTCTATCTTCGCTGGAAACGATTTCTGCCACACTTAGAATGTACTCATGTATTGAAGACTCATCCTCCGGCTATTTGTTGTCTCTGATCCTCACCGAGGTGTGTACCCAACATGTATGGGTTACAATGAGAGTTTCATATACTAAAATGACATTTTCACCATACTATGACAATGATTCCTGGCATCTCTAATCGACTGTGATGCAGTGAAGACATGGTTGTCTCCTCATGCCGGACAACGTCTCAACTTGATGTGGTCTCATGGGTTAGAATGGAATACAGGGCTCAAGGGAGAAATACAGGGCTCCTAGTTTAACAGCTGAGGTACTTCACAGGGTTTTATCTTTCCCTCAATAAAAGAAGAGAAAAAAAAGAAAGATGAAAAGTGTCATATTTTTTCAGGTTCAAATAGTTCAAAAGTAGTTACATTAAGGGCTCTATTTTTGTCACATATTCCAGGCTCTTATTATCTGTGGCCCATCCTCAATACAGGCCATCACTTCAAGTGAGAATTCTCATGTTCCTAGAGGATCATCATGGCGATGCCTACAGTAGCCGCTGGAAAGCAGCGAGGCCATGCAATATGTGGCTCACAGTAACACAGTTGATAGAAGGTGATCCCCATCCACTGTCGTTGTCTCCTGTTACAACAGGATGCGTGACACAGGCCCCACTGTGCACGGCAGCAAGGCATCATAATAACTGTCTTCTCAGTGCGGAGTTGTGTATTATTAAGATCCTTCGTTCTTGACCTCCATTCTTCTTTCATATTCTGTGCCTGGATAGCATGTCCCACTCGGTCATTGCTACTACCCAATGCACTACACAGCGCCTTGAGTATGTATGTTAATAACATGGGTGGCCCCAGTGAGAATGAACCAAGCCCCCAGACACCAGGGGGAGGGCTGAAGCCAAATTGACACGGTGGCTGTTTGACTTTGAGGTACTGCAGATTTTTTTACAGATGGGGCCAGAAGCATGAATGCGCATCTTGGCTCCTTTGAATTGACTGCACGTTCATAGCGGAAGTGCTCATTCATGACTTGGAGCCCCAGCGTGTCCATGAACAAACTCTATGACGCAAAACGCGTCACTTAGTTAGGCCCCACTTAGTTAGGCCCCACTTAGTTAGGCCCCACTACGCCACTTTTCAAACCCGGAAGAAGGGGTTGAATTTGGCTTCATGCACTGGGTGAGCAACTCAATGCAAGTGGACGGGCGGGGATATCTGGTGCCCTCTCTATTCTTCTTATAACTCTATGGAATGAACCCCAATCTCTGCATATTGAGCAGCTGCCTGTACTGCAGGACATGGACGCCCCCAATCCTGGCCACATCAGTGCCATTGCTGTGCCCGGTAGCGATACGGTCCTCACGCCCAGGGTCACTTCTTGACACTGAGGATGGTCATCTGCAGACACTCCTCCTTCAGAGCCACCAGCTCCGTCTTGTAGTTGCTAGTCTTGCCGCTGTCGCCGTACACGCACGGCTGCTTCTTGGTGGACAGCGGTGTCTCCATGGTGACCGAGCCGCCGTTGAGGATGTCGGCGTGCGACGAGGACGCGGCGGAGGAGTGGGAGCAGCCGCGGCGGCAGGCCGAGGTCAGCAGCGCCGAGAGCGCCCGGCCCACGTCGTGGCGTGCGCCCTCATTGACGAAGCAGTACAGGATGGGGTCGGCCACGCAGTTGAGGCTGGTGAGCGCCAGCGACACGTGGTACGCCGCAAAGAGGGTCTCCTCGGTGCCGCAGTCGCACGGCTTGTTCAGGAAGAGCACGCTGCGCCAGAGCAGGAGCACGTGGTACGGGCCGAAGCAGAGCAGCACGATCAGGATGAGGCTCAGCGCCAGGCGCTTGATCTTGGCCTTCTCCTGCTGCTCCGTGGCGGCGTTGCAGCGCACGGCGGCGAGGATGCCCCGGTACGCCACCAGCATGGCGGTCCAGGGCGCCAGGAAGCCCAGGAACGTCCTGTACAGGTTCATGCCGGCCACCCACTCCTGCATGGGGAACTTCTCGAAGCAGAAGGTGTGGTTGAAGCGGTCCTGGAAGAGCTCGTTGTGGAAGAGCGGCGCGGAGTTGGCGAAGATCTCAATGATCCACACCATCGCGCTGATTGCCACAGCTGAGAGGAGAGGAGAGGAGAGGAGAGGAGAGGAGAGGAGAGGAGCGGAGCGGAGCGGAGCTCTGGGTTAGAATGCATGAAAATGTAAACTTTATGCAGAACATATGAGATGGGTTTGTTTGAGTTTGGTGGTGGACAACCCAAATCAGGGTCCTCTTTCACAGCTAAATTACTAGTAAAAACAGTAGGCTATTTGCAATTTGAAAATGACACACCCCCATCTTCCCACAGTGCATGGCAAGTCCCCAAAATGAAAAACAACATTGTGACACAGGAAATTGTCAACTCGCCAGTTCACTGCGCGTTTTGCAACAAGTGCAAGTGCAGTTTAGTCCCACATAATCCCTCAATATTACTGTCTAGTACTGCATAATCCTGTAATATTTCCTTTGGGACCCCAAAACATTACAAACAGAAACACAGATTGAGAAAGAGAGAGCACACACGTGAGAGAGACAAAGACAGAGACCAGCAGGCCTATTCCCGTCTGCTGGTGGGCTATTAAAAAAAAAAGCCTGCTCCCGATGCAGGGCACTAGCGGCAGCCAATTGGGAGTGAGAACGGCACTTCTGCATCCCCGTGTGGGCGGGACAGGGAGCATTGAAAAATGTGGTGACACGGTCAGGAAAATATGGTGACAGGGTCAGGGGATCCCATCATGTCAACGGTTGACATATCAGATGTTGCCCCAACTCGTCACTATGTACAGTAACTTGAGAGTGAGAGTGAGAGTGAGAGCGTGTTGGACTGTCTGAATATTACACTGGAAATATCATACAATATCATGCATCAAATCAAGCCTTACTGCTTTAAACTACACAGGATTGACGTACATCCTTAGTTGGCTCCTTCAGTTGGACCCTTCATTCATGTGTACCAGTAAGACGCCTAAGGGTGACAAGCGACCATGTCGGCCAAGACAGCCCATATCTTTGCGTGATGTCAGAGCAGCAAACCCATAGACCATAAGAAAGCGTACACGTCCAGACGTGTGCCGTTTCACATAACATAAGGGCGAAAAGCAGGGCAAGGTTGCACCATCTGTCTTGGCGCCAATGGATTCAGTTAGTGTGGTTCTCCTAAGAGGGCATCATCTGGGATACAATCCCTTTTATGCCCATATATGGAGATCCCTAACAGAATCCCTTTTATGCCCATATATGGAGATCCCTGCTCAGAGACAGCACTGTGATGTCACCTGTGATGTCACAGTGATGTGTCAGGGGAACCACGGTGTCAGGCGTCTAGGGACAAGCTGTGACGTTACTGATAGTAAACTGCGACCTACGTTTGCAATTAACATACTGTTCTTGGTATGCATTGTCAGCTTTGGAGAAATTAGCCATTCCAACCACCTTATTCTAGGCTGTTATCAGGATGATATCGTCTCTGTAGGTTGGAATGTCCAAAACTTATACTGTTCAAACACGTCGCTTTCCACCACTTTTCAAGCTTGTAAATATGCTACCTTTGATGCTTTTGTGTGACACTGTAGTATGGTATATCTAATATTTCTTGTCATTATTCAGTGTAGTGCCACGACCGCACATAGCCCTCTAAGACCACTGTTGTAATATTACAACATTTGTATTTTATCTAAAAAAAAGGTTTAAAGGATTTTATTTTTGCTCCCCCTACCACCCAAACATCACCATTGGATCTTATTGTTTAGTATTACAATGCCATCAATCTGGGAACCCATCGTCAAAGAAGAAAGGGCGACACCTATCGGTCGGCCTCTCTTCCTTTGACTCTGGGACCAACATAGAAAGGGGCGGGGATACATGGAATTCCCCGGTTGAGAACGAATTTTAAAACTAGTTCCGCTTTGAAGCCTGGTCCGCCCCTTGGTTTGGTTCCCTCCCGAAACTACTATAGCGGAACTGCTACTCTACACACGGAACACAAGTTACACAACAGACAACCACAACAACAACGACGACGCAACATGGATGCTACTGCGGACGAGGAACTGTTTTCTAGCGTGCTTACAAGTGTTTCTCAGTTACACAATATTGAACAATTAAAACCTCTTCAGCCCATTTGTTTTAAGTACTTGATAGATCGGCGACGACGGCGAGATGTTTGGCCTGGATCCTGTTATCCTGCTTTCCCAGAGAGAAGGAACAAGGACCCCATCGTTTTTACCCCATATGCTGCGCTGAATGAAGCTGGATGATCTGCTGATGATCTGCTGCAGACCAGTGACCAAGACACAGCGAATTTACCCACAATAAGCAAACGTTTATATAGCCTCGGATGTCATGGTGTGTTGCAATACACTAGTGGATTGATGTTTTAAATCAATATGGGATGTTATGATAATGTATAACTGCTTTAACCTCGCCTACCAGGCTTTCTCCCGGCTGGCTAACTGCAGTAAGCTAGCGTGTTAGCATACGGCCGTCATGTTTTCAGCTCGTCTTTTTAAACATTTACAGTTGCCTTATATTACTCTATAAATCTATCTGTGATGTGTGCTTTTACTAATACTGGCGTGCTTAGGTAATGTAGTGGGAAAAGTACTCGCATTCTTTACTTAAGTATCATGCAATACGGGCACAAGTCTTGTATTCAAAATGTAGCCCTTGAGTAAAAAAGTATAAAAGCATTGGTATCAAAATGTACCAAAAGCAGAAAGTAGTACTCAAAGTACCCATTGTGCAGAATGTAACCAAGGTGTTTAAATAAGTGTAGATTGTACGCTATTTCAATATCTTGTCCTGTCTCACAAAAGATGATGTTATGCTATGAAACAGTTCGTTTTTATTTATAGAATAATCTCTCAATAACAGACTATTTTTTCCCTTTTATTTGATGATGGTTAGCCGTATTGTTTATAGAATAAACCCTAAAGTTATGTTGCATTTATGTAGGCCTACTGTATACTACGTTTACAATGTGTATGATTATCTGTATAATAAACATTTGGTTTGATTAACAAATGTATCGTTCTATGCACAGATAATGTTGCTTAATGTGTATGCCTATGGTACTGTTAATATTTAATGTTAATGTTAGTATGAAGCTAATTATAAAGCTTACATGAATGATGATGGACTGAAAAGCTAATGAGAAGTTGTGACTGCATTAGCATACAAGCGATCTGCATTTAAATAAGCTGTGTTGGAATGTGTAAAACTGTCAACAATGGCTTGTGAAATCAAAGAATGCCACTTTCAATATGAAACCCATTTAGATTGAAATGGTTCACTTATTTATATGAATGATGGATCTGCTGCAGACCAGTGACCAAGACACAACGAATTTACCCACAATAAGCAAACGTTTATATAGCCTCGGATGTCATGGTGTGTTGCAATACAGTGGATTGATGTTTTAAATCAATATGGGATGTTATGATAATGTATAACTGCTTTAACCTCGCCTACCAGGCTTTCTCCCGGCTGGCTAACTGCAGTAAGCTAGCGTGTTAGCATACGGCCGTCAGGTTTTCACTTTTCAGGTCGTCTTTTTAAACATTTACAGTTGCCTTATATTACTCTATAAATATATCTGTGATGTGTGCTTTTACTAATACTGGCGTGCTTAGGCAATGTAGTGGGAAAAGTACTCGCATTCTTTACTTAAGTATCATGCACAAGTCTTGTATTCAAAATGTAGCCCTTGAGTAAAAGTATAAAAGTATTGCAAAAGCAGAAAGTAGTACTCAAAGTACCCATTGTGCAGAATGTAACCACAATGCGACGTTGTTGTGAGCTTGTAGATCAGCTATTTTTAAATAGCCTGTCTAGGAATAAAATAGGGCTAGTTGATTAATGTATGTTTTATAATATAATAATTTAATACATGAGTCTTTTAGACTAGAAGTTGCAACGTTTACATTTACTCTATACTAATAATAATACACTAAAATCTAAATTCATATAGGCATATTGCTGCACTTTACTGTGTAGACTAACAAATGTAGTTCGTTATTGTAGGCCATTCTTCCTTCCATTTAATTCTATTGTTATGCACAACGATTTCCAAAAGCATTCTTTGATTGTGCAAATAGTGGCAATGTGAAACCCATACATTGTGTGGAAAACCGGGTGGGTCAATGAATATTTAAATGGAGCAATTCGCTTGTCTATATAGACTACAGAGGGATTTATTTAGCTGCACAAAGAATATGTACAGTTGAAAGATGGTTTGTTTCCACCCGTGAGGGGGAATGCATAGTCGACGCACACATTAGATACCGCCCACTATGTTTGATTGGTCAAAAGCGCTGCCTGTCACCAGACTTGGGTACCGCCCAAAATCCCTTCCGTGAGTTTGGTGTGTGACAGACTCAGTAGCGTAGCGTTCTCTGAGGCTGTTCTTGAGAGACTACAATGCCATTGGCCACAATATTTGCATATGAATACCCCCCACAGAGGCTGACATTCACACAACTTCAAGATCTCTGGAGTCCAGAGTCTGGACGAACAACATGAACATCTCACTTTTTCACTGAAGCTATTCCTCACAAAAGTAAAATGCATACGTTTTTTTTTTTTTGATCATTAGAATGTCTAGAACATGTACATATGTTATTATTGTGAAAAATATCCCCTATATGTAAATTAGAGCATGATTTATGAATTATGATTCATGGCTATAAAACCTTACAAAAACACTTTTCTTTTTAAACATTACATTTTTCTCTGATTAGGACTCCTACAACACCATCTGACTTTTTATGTTATTTTAATTCTTTTCAAGTATTTCTATATTTGGGTCTTAGAGGGATAGACAACTTCCTTGTTGCTGTCATAACTACAACAATCTCGCATCGCTTTACAATCTGGTCTCATCTCGTGGCGTCATATCGTGCAGGCATCTCGTACCTGTTTTGACTCGGCGGACCTTGGCGAAGCGCAGCGGGTGAGCCACGGCGAGGTATCTGTCCAGAGATATGCAGCAGAGGAATGCGATGCTGACGTAGATGTTGGTGTAGAAGATGAAGCCGAACAGCTTGCAGCTCTCCTGGCCGTGGCTCCAGTCGTCGTGCTGGATGAAGTAGTCGATCCACAGCGGCAGCGTGGAGATGTAGAGCAGGTCGGCCACCG
The DNA here is from genome assembly GCF_963921795.1 of Nannobrachium achirus. NCBI lineage: Eukaryota > Metazoa > Chordata > Actinopteri > Myctophiformes > Myctophidae > Nannobrachium > Nannobrachium achirus. The sequence goes on from NC_137817.1 coordinate 13,330,029, forward strand.
ACAGGTTGATCAGGTAGATGCCCAGCTCGTTGTGCTGGCGGACCTTGGGAGTAGGGATGGGACGATAATAGTTATTAATGTTTATCGTGATAAAAAATAAATAAAACTCATGATAATCGTATTGTGGAGATTTCATTTATCGTGAAATCGTCCATGAAATTCACCTTTTATTTGCTGAGCTACATATCCGGTACCACTTAAACCCTCTATAAGTGGTAAAAGGTACCTAAAAATAATGTACATTTTTCCACTCTGTACCAAATCTTCTTTTTTCCATATCGTCATTGTCGGGTGGAAACCTTGTATGTCCAAAACCATTTTGTATTTATCATTTATAAAAATGAACTAAACTAGTGAAAACAACCGATCTACAAGTACACAATGCCACAATGACGTTGTGTGCTTGTACTGTATATCTGCTGTTCTCACAACTTTCATGCGACGGCCTTGTATGATGAAGCAGGGCTTTACTTTGCGAAAAAACATACACATTTTGAAACTTGGAGATATCAGTAAAGATACACAAACTTTAGAAGGCAATGGTAGCCAATCAGGAGGGAATATGGGAAATGGGACAGATCCATGTTGATGACATGACTTTAGAGATACTGTGTGCCGCTTTGCGTGATTTTAGGGCAAAATCTGTAGCAGCAGTGTCCAAAAATTGTTTAGCAAGAATCGGCCTCATGATGGCGCTAGAAGAGGGCCATGAGGGGTAGCCAAGGAGTGTGTGTGCAAAGTTTGGCATGGATAGGGGCAACGGTGGCAGAGATATGAGTAGGGCAAAAGTGTGACGTGACGTGTGACAGACATACTGACTGACAGACTGACTTAAAGGGATATTCCACTTTCAAAAACACTTTTTGTCATTGTATGGTCTAATCAGGCTTGTATGAACACCCTGAACAGTTTTTAATTTTCTTCATTCAGTATTTAGATATTTGATGTAAAAGTTACCAGGCCCGACACGCCCATGCCTCTCCCCACACACACTCATTGTAACTTCAAACTCCATTTTAACCATGATAGATTCATTAAAAATACCCATTATTTTTTCTGGTGACTCATAATACCCTCCTAGTACGTGAGCAGGCCGTGTTTTTTCCATAACGTTTTTCATGTATTTTTTATATATTTTTATTGTATTTAATTTTTTCCATTTTCACAAAGAATTATTAAAAATACATGAAAAACGTTATGGAAAAAACACGGCCTGCTCACGTATTAGGAGGGTAGTTTGAGTCACCAGAAAAAATAATGGGTATTTTTAATGAATCTATCATGGTTAAAATGGAGTTTGAAGTTACAATGAGTGTGTGTGGGGAGAGGCCCTGGGCCTGGAGGGCCAGATAACTTTTACATCAAATATCTAAATACTGAATGAAGAAAACTAAAAACTGTTCAGGGTGTTCATACAAGCCTGATTAGACCATACAATGACAAAAAGTTTTTTGAAAGTGTAATATCCCTTTAAGGGCCATTTATAGTTACGTATGGTTGATTTTGTGTACGTTGATTTTGTGTACGACCATACTTACCGTACGGTCTCTGTGTACAGGGTTCAATAAAGCCTATATGTACATACTATATCCACTAGATGGCACCCACATGCATCTTCCCAATGAGCAAATGCTACATGCTACATACATAGCGCCTACATTGTTGACAGAGAGGTTTATAGACACCCTTGGAGGATACACTCGGATTGAACGACACTAACCATCGGCGCTAGTCACTGTGCTGTCCGGGTATAATATAAAAAGGACTGGAGAATAGATGAGCGTGGACACATGCCGTTGCGAACGCCTAGAGCGCAATCTCAATGGGGGCGCCGCCGACAGTTAATGAGCCACGGTACGGTAGCCAGTAGCCACCCAAACCGACCCAAAACCGACTAAAAACACCCCGTGCACGGGAGTGGAGAGAGACGCATTTGAGAGAGCTCAGCTGGTAGAGAGCGCTGATTAGGCTGACATGCGGGTCTGCGTCCTGGCCTGTTCACTGTTCAGTGTGTACTTGTGATTTTTTTATTAGTTTTTTTACTTCCTCCAACGAAATGGATACAAGAAAAAAAGACGAAACATTTCTCCCTCTACTGCCCCCACGGTTGACACAAGTTCGCCACGGGTAGTTCATGTGTACGTACGTTTTTAGCGTTTTTTATCCGTCGGGTTGAGTGTTGTCCGTAAGGTTACGGAGACAATCAATTACGTCCGGACGGCCGGAGGAACCGGATTAAATCACTCTCCCCCTCCGTTTCTAGTGTATTCCTGCGGTCCTTATGTACGACTATGCATGGTACTTTACTGACAGCCGGTGGAGGTTTTGATAGTAACTGCTATCTGACGGTCGCAACAAGGTTTCTGCCCGACAGTGAGACAGTACATGTCCAAATGTTATCTGCATGTGTGTACAGTGTGTGTGTGTGGTGTCAGTGTCCTCACCTGCATGTAGGCGGCCCACAGGGCCATGCAGTTGGTGGGCAGGCCCAGGACTATCACTATGATGTACAGCGTGGGCTGAAAGTACTGGTCCACTTTACTGTCCACATTACAGAATGAGATGTTGCACATTGTCTCAGAGAGGGGGTTTGTAGTTGTTGTGTGCGTGCGTGTGCGTGCGTGTGTGTATGGTGTGCGTGCGTGCGTGCGTGCGTGCGTGTGCACGTGTGTTTCTTTGGAGCTACTCTCAGCTCCGCCCTCTCTCTCTCTTCCTTGTTTCACCACATTCCAAACCCTGGCCTCTTTGGCAGACGGTCCGGTCCCTCTTATGTCACACGACAGTCCAACATGGCCGCCGCGGGGCTGGAACGACGTCGACGGCAGCAGCGGAAAACAGCGCTGGCATTTCCTGGGCTGGTGGTGGTGGTGGGCAGGGAGTGGGCGGGGCCATTCATTGTTCCGCCTCGTTTCCCTCCTCCCGCCTTTAATAGGACGACGACCCTTTTTTTTTCACCTGGCCGCTTCCATGTGTCACAATCTGTTCAGTCTCACCGTTTAAAAAAAAATAAGAAAAAAAGGAGAAGAAAAAGAAAATGCCAGCTGGCTGCCGCGTGTCCCTCAAAAAGCAGGAAGAGAGGAGGAGGAGGAGGAGGAGGGAAAAAAGGAGGAAGGGGGGGGGGGATAAAAGGTAGTGAAATGAAAGCTGCCTTATCGACCCAGAGCCAGGCCTTCTGGCCCTGGACAGGACCTCATTAATCTTTTAGAGATTAGTGCTTCAGCCAGGTCTGTGCACTCTGTGTGGCCTGTGTGTGTGTGTGTACGTCTGTGCCTATGTCTCTGTGTGCGTGCAAGCGTGTCCGTGTCCCTGTCTGTCTGTCTGTGTGTGCGTGCGTGCGTGTCGTGTGTGAGAGACAGCTCTAGGCTCCACAGTGTCTTGAAGCCAAACACAGTTCCTTGGAGAGGGTCATGCTAGAATCGAACCTCTGCTGCTGCACAGCAGCCTCACAGCCCAACGCCGCTGCCCCCGGGCCGTCCCTTAACTCCGGGCTCACACACATCTGGAGGAGAGAGAGAGGGGGGAGAGAGGGGGAGGGGGTGGAGAGGGGAGAGGGGGGAGAGGGGAGGGAGAGAAGAAAGGCAGTGGGGGTGGGGGTGGGGGGAGAAAAAGTATATACATTATACTATAGCAAATTTTCTAAACACTTTATTCAACATCAAAGGGAGAGAGTGGAAGGGGAAAAGAAAGAGGGGTGTGTGTGTGTGTGTGTGTGTGTGTGTGTGTGTGTGTGTGTGTGTGTGTGTGTGTGTGTGTGTGTGTGTGTGTGTGTGTGCGTGCGCTCGCGCACGTGTGTGTGCGTGTGTGTGCCTGCCTGCCTGTGCGACACTGCGACAGTGGCGTCAGTTCAGCAAAAGCTAGGGTATAGCAAAGATGGGAGTCCTCATGGAAAAGATGGGTATAGCAAAGATGGGAGTCCTCATGGAAAAGATGGGTATAGCAAAGATGGGAGTCCTCATGGAAAAGATGGGTATAGCAAAGATGGGAGTCCTCATGGAAAAGAGGCATTACATTTTGTATAACACGGTTCTATTGTGAAAATAGCAGATCTACATGCTCACAACGCCTCGCGCTGCGAGGCGTTGTGAGCATGTAGATCGGCTATTTTCACAATGTCTGAAAAAAATCATACTTGTGTGAACTGAGCGGTGGTGTGTGTGTGTGTGTGTGTGTGTGTGTGTGTGTGTGTGTGTGTGTGTGTGTGTGTGTGTGTGTGTGTGTGTGTGTGTGTGTGTGTGTGTGTGTGCAACAGCGCCCCTCCCTTAACATGTGTGGTCAGAAAAGGTTACTGCAGGCTACAGACCCGGAGACAGACAGACAGACATACAGACATACAGACAGACATACAGACAGACAGACAGACAGACAGACAGACAGACCCACACACACGGCCACGTATAGGAGCGTTGTGACCACCGCTCAAAAACACAGGTTTCTATGGTTTCTTGGGCTGGATATGGCAGCCTGGAATGGTTGTTCAAGTGCAGCTAAACTTGGCATGTTAGTAAACGTGCCACAATTAACAATAATGCATTGCACCTGTGCAGCTGACCTGCGGAACCTGGGAATATACCATTTTGTCAAGCTGGGAAGAATACAAGTCTGGAGAATATAATTATAATATCTTGTTAAAGTGACCATTTTGTAAAATTTGCATTTGTAGTTATTTTACTGTAATTTAACAACATAATAACCAGCACAGATAGACAAAGAGACATTCATGGATTTATATTTAAAAGTAACTTTTATTTTCCCCCCTGGACCCAGGGTATGGCAGCTGCATACCCCTGCCATACCCAACTGACACCCCTGCTGTGCGAAATGAACTTAATCCGGTATTTTCACTTTTTCCGGGCCTATTTCCATCCGCCCAGCGTTGAGTGGTTGTGTACAGTAAAGATCCCTTGCTGAAATGTTATTTTCACACATTACTCATGTTACTTCTCACTTTCCAGCCTCCTCCTCAACATGTTTACGAAGACCTTGGACGTCCCGCTGCATCTCCCTCTAATAACCGTTTCTCAGCTTGTTTTCCTTCCTCCCTAAGGGATTATTATTCTTTCACGGATCAGCGGCGCTTCAACGAGAGCGGCCGGCGAGTCTTTCGAGGTTGCTACTCAAAGTGCAATAAAAGTGTTGTTTAAATCAGTGGTTCTCGACCTTTTCAGGCCGCGACCCCCCAAATAATCATATTTTAACTGGGGACTCCCCTCCCTGACAAGCATTAAGAGTTGAGGCATTACATTTTGTATAACACAGTTGTATTGTGAAAATAGCAGATCTACATGCTCACAACGCCTCGCGTTGCGAGGTGTTGTGAGCATGTAGATCGGCACAATTTCTGCATCTAATATTTGACAATTTGGCCAATGTTTAATTTGTCATTTTAGAGGTATTAAAAAGTCCTTAAATTGTACCCTCTATACACTTAAACGTTATGCTGGTTTGTTTACTGTTGAGTGAGAAAACAATGTTGCACATAAAGTTAATCATCTGGGGACCCTGCAAAATAATGTGGGACCAACCCACAGGTTGAGAACCACTGGTTTAAATGATGGAGATTAATACACGCCATTAACATTATTTCCCTTCATGATGTAAAGGAAAGATGATTGGGTTCATAATTTGAGCTATAATGAAGACAGAGCATTGCTGTCAGGCAGAAACCTGGTATCTCTTGTATACTTCATCATACAAGAGTGTCGCACACGGTCAGGGGCGACAATTGGGTATGGCATCTTTTCCAATGAGGACTGCCATCTTTGCCATACCCTAGCTTTTGCTGAACTTACGCCACTGCACACGTTATGCATGCGGTTATGGTTTTGGACATATGAGGTTTCCACCCGACTGAGACCCACCCTCATATAAATGAGGAATAAGAAAAACAAAATGTCTAAACTAAATATATGATTCTGAAATCTCTGCTTAGAAAGACGAAGATTTGCCAAGGAGAGGGTTTCGGTCCCTGATATTGTGACAGCCATTGGTGTGGACCAGTGACTCCGGGCAGGATTGACCCACGTGCATTATCATACCCACATGCATGTGTGTACTCATGCACGCATGAATGCATACAGTAGCCTACATGCACTGACTTATAAGACACACACACAGCGTGACCCATTATAGCAGCCTATAAGGTAATGTGTAAATACAGTCACCCATATACAGAGAGAGAGAGAAAGAGAAAGAGAGAGAGAGAGAGAGTGCTAGTAGGGTCACTAATTTCTTGCAGTCCTTTGTGAAAGAATAACCTATAAATGGTACATTTATATAGCGCTTTTATCCAAGGCGCTTTGCATAGATTGTGCATTACATTCACCCATTC